>NC_068970.1:18380378-18683409 GCF_016808095.1 Vigna angularis | reverse complement strand
AGGTGCAGAAGCTTCTCTAGAGCAGGCGCTGGTAGAAGAGGATGGTCTCCGCTAAGAGTAAGACCGTTCGGTCTTGACTTTGTTTTGGTATTTAGTATAGGATCGTTCGGTTAATACACTTCTTGTATGACCGATCGGTCTGCCCTTTTGGGTTGTATCAGTGTAAGTTTCTGTAAAGTTTTTAATTTATGGTTATTTTAGGATAACTGTAAGTTAAACTTTATTTCCTGTAACTGTTCCATTTTTATTATAAATGTAAGTACTCTTGAATATAGTTTGCAGCTATATTTTTGGGATGTTACACTTATGTTGAAATCAAATATATATTTTTGTTTTTCCGCAACAAAAAGTTTTAATTTTATTATTTATATTTAACATTAAAAATTATGTATTGATATATTAAAAATTTTCTATTTTAATTATATTTATTTAGTTTTGAATTATTGAAATATTGTTTTGAAGGTAATTGTATCAACTCTATGATGTTATGCACAAGTACTTAAGATAAATAGAATGTTTGTAGTGATGTAATTTTTGGGGGTAACTAAACATTCTATTGACTTTTTTTCCCTCTCACGTATACACACACAATGAGTATTAATTGTCTCTTGTAGGATTAAGTTTTTAAACAAAATTGAAATGCCTTTCTCTTTAAGACGAGTGTTTTTTGTTAACACATTTATATTAATTTGTGTTTCTTTTAAAAAAAAAATTGGAGGACAGGACATGACCACCTCTTTTCAGACAAATAGGTTCGTTCCTGCCAACGTACGTTTCTACATATTTATCTTAACGGCAACTTTTTTATATTCATTAATGGTTTCTACTATATCAGACAATGCTTTCAACTTAAATTTCTAAGAACAATTTTGGAATATTTTTTAAATGTTTTAAATTACAAACTATATCCAGAAAGTGTTCTCACTTTCGCCTTGGTTTATAGTAAGCAACTATAATTTGGAATAGAAAGTTATGTTGCAGCGTTGAAAAGAAGATTTCGTTAGAAAAAAGTAATTAAAAACTGAGGGAGCTATTTACATATTCTTTTTATCGAATAAATGATCGAATTTGTGACAGTATCTTAGTTCCTGAAAATAATAATATTATTAGAAAAAGATGAATGGAAAAAAAGTTCCTTAATTTGATTATGTAGTTAAAAGAAGTTATATAAAAATAGATACATTTTTATCCTAAAACATCACTCTCTTCTCTACTCAATTTTACTTAACATTCCTACATATGCTTCTATATCACTTGATCATCATAGAACCTAACACAAGTACAAAAAAAGAATAAGCTAATGATTTATAAAATATTATACACTTATCATCATAATTATACAATCACAAATATCAATAATCAAATGTTTATAATTAACAATTCATATTAATTCTTATACCAATCCAATTAGTTAAGTCTATCTGACTCAATAATAACATCTCATCTGGTTTAACTAATGTTAAGAAGTATACTTTAAGTTTAACACAATTCCACAAAATGAGCTTGTAAAGTGAGGTTTGTACCCACTTATTATATACTATAAATTGGTATTATCTCTAGTTAATCTGAGACTTCCAACACATCTCCTTCATGCCGAAGTATATACATCTCGAGCATGAGACTAGACATTAATGGGTGATCCGATATAACGACCCAATAGGAGGTGAGATGATAGGCTCTATCATATTAAGAAGTGAACTTTAAGTTTAACTCAATCTCGTAAAATTGATTTGCACTAGAAGAAAATAATTAAATAATAACCAAATTTAAAAATAGAAAATTATTAGTCATTGTATCATTTTTTTAAATAGTTTTTATTGTTAATAAAAATTTATAATTAATTTCTAAGTTAGGGATTAAATTAGTCTCTAATACTAAATATCAAAGTTTTAATTACATATTATTATCGATTTTAAAGTAATATATATTTTTAAAGTAATAAAAGAAAGATAGTCAGGATAATTAAAAATAAAAAATAAAAAATAAAAACTTAAGGAAACATACATATTAATTTTTTTTACCTATTGACATAGAGACCACAAATTGAATAACTAAAATAGCGCTTGCATCTTAAGGATAAAAGAAGGAAGAAAAAAAGATAGAGGTCTGGATGGATAGAAAAGAGGTAAATAGAAAGGAAGAAGAAAAGAGTAAAAACAGGAAAAATATAAAATAATGAAAACATGATAGAGAGAGAGAAAAAAGACTAATAAAAGAAACGAAAGAAGAAGAATAAAAGAGAAATATAAAAAGAAGAAAAACAATTTAAATAATTTGTTTGAGTTTGTATTAATTTTTTTTTTGTTTTTTAAGCATTTCTATATTATATAAGTTATACATAGGATCATAACACAAGCTTAAAATTTGAATTTTATAAAATTTCTTGTCGAAATATACTGATGTGATATGACATTGATCTTAAATAGGACACTGTCACAAAAATATAAAATATTTAAAACACTTTTTTTTATCAATAACTAAATAAAATATTAATTAAAATGTTAGTTTTATAAGACGTTTGCATTAGAATAAACAAAAAAGTCTTGGAATTCATAAAAGTTAATTAAGACACCATTATTAGGTAGAAATAGACTTGTACATATGAACATCAATACTGTTAATCAGGATGTTAAGAAAGAAAACAATATATTTACTAACAAGAAAAAGGAAATAGAGTTACATGATTTTCTTACAGTTTTTATCCATTTGGAGACTAAAGTAGAAATGCAACCAAAATTCTTATTCATTCATTTATTACTTGGAAGAGAAAGAAAAGTCTTATGCATCATGAAAAAGAAAAAAAACTTATATGCTTCACCACTTGGAATTTTGTTTCCTCCAATAAATATAAAGAAAAAGTATAATAATGTAAAAATTAACATTTGTATAGAAGTATTTGTTTAGAATTGTTAAAACAATTATTTGAACTGGGATCCACTTATTATGAATTAGTTATTAAATGTTAATTCAATTTGAGTTATTTATTAATAAATTTAAAATATTTAAATTCAATCGATTGATTTATTTAATTATAAATTTATTTTTTTTCAATTTCAAAAATACCATTTTTTAATTAAAATCTAAAAAATTCAATCAAAATATAATAAAAAATAATATTAAATTAAAATACAACTCAAAATCATAAAATTATAATATAATGAAAATAGAAGAACATTTATAATATAATATGACGCATATTAACTCTGAGGTTTTAATGCATTTTGACAGTCTCTTTAATTTTTAATATCCAAGTTGTAAGAATTGTAGGGAGAGAAAAGAGGGAAGGTTAATTAGGACTTAGAAACAGAGCAGAGAGCTACGTTGTGGCGCCTCCTATCCCAATAAAGGAAGAAATCTAGAGACTGCTTATTTTATGTGCTGTTTTCAACTTCTTTGTTTTGTCAACTCTTGTGAAAGTGAGAGAACAGCAACAAAAGTCATGATTATGGGTGTCATGGCATGGCATCAAACTCAAAAGTTAATGTGATGGGAAAGCCACCACAAATTTGAAGGTAGCTACAAAACCCTTTCCTTTCACATGAACATGCCTTGATAGCAATGTGTCTCTTCAGTTCAAAATTACAATCCTAGATGCCAAATTTGTCACCTTTTTTTTTCCTATCAGCATTCTGGTAACTCATCATTCACCTTGTTTAATACGAGGAAATCGATTATGTTGCCCCCAACAATTAAGACGAGAGTGCCCTCGTGGGTCCTCTGTGTTTTGCTACATACAATCATCAACCCTTAACAGTACCACCTAACTCTCCAACTCTACACCTTTTTTTCCCTATCATTATGTTACCAAATTCTAATTTATTATGGTCGCTCTACTATGCCATTTCAAATATTTATACCAAATCTTAGATTTCATTTCCAATGTTTTCTACACATAAAAAAGTTTATGAGATACTAAGGTTGTTTAGTTCTAACAGATATTCCTATTTATTTTAAATTATTAAATTATTACTTTGTTTTCTTTTTATTGTGTTTAAAAATAGGAAACGATGGAAAAATATGATATTTTCTATAATTAAAAGATAAAATATGAAAAAAAAAATTCAAACGAAAAATCCATAAGATTTTCTATTTCAAGACCAATGCTATAAGTCTTGGCTAAAAATTATAATAAATATACATGTATTGTCATTAGCTTTTCTTTTAAATATAGTTGACACAATTCAAATGATGACACGTGAACAATTTTTGTAATAATAACTTAACTCTTATTAGATACGTGCACTACAATTTTAAACAGTCCACCCTTTATAATTTAATCGAATATTCGCATAAAAAAAAGTAAACAGTTCAACGTTGGTGTAGCTATACAATTGCCTTTGTTCACATAAGCTATAACTATTGCTAATGTCACGAATCCTATCTTTCAGATTTTGAAATCTTTTGAACTCTCATTATTCGACTTAATTTTTTTGTTTACCGAACATGGAATTAATTTTGCAATAATTAAGTTAACAAATTTACTTTTGTTTGATAATGATATTTTAGAATCGGGTTTAAAAAATCTAAAATAAAGGAGCCTTCGTTGATTATTTAATTCTCCGCCACTGTTACCCATTAACCATACATACAGGCTGTTAAACTTTCCTTTTTTGTCAAGCCATTGTGTAATTATAGAACTAAGGTAATTATGGTGAGATTTGTGTGATACTTTATTAACAAAGGGATCGGTCTAATGTAAAAGCAATCTAATTAACTTGATTACTAAATTAATCAAAGAACATCTTAGCTTAACGGGTCTAAGAAAAAGTAGGCCCGGTAATACACAGTAACAGGCAGGAAGACCTTAAAAGATACAATATTATCGTTGAAGTTCATCTATGGTCATTTCTACTATATATTTTTAAATAACTTTATCTATTCATAAATTTGACTGAGGGCTTTTAGTAAAAGGAGATCAATTTAATTCCATTGAAATTGGGGGCAACTATTGTTGAAACGGTTCAAATATGTTTTGGTTAATCTTGAAAAATTGTTTGTTTAGTTCTTAAGGATAATTTATAAATTAATTCTCCTAAAAAAATATATATAATTGTGTTTTTAGTTCTTTAATTATTTTTCAGACATTAGATCTTCAAAATGAATAGGATTGATACATTAATTGCTCATTATAGAGAAAATGATATTCATTTTCTCACTCATATTTCTTTTTATGTTTTTTTATAGTTGAATACAGGCATATTAGATTTTAGGTGGATATTCACAAATACTTATATTTAGTAATATAATCTGCAGTAAAGTATTATAAAAGTAAAAAGTTATTTTTGGAGTTGACATTACAAATCAATACATTGTATGAATATTTATAGTTTTTTCAAAAAATTTACGCATTGAATAATTAAATTTTTGTTTGAGTATTTGAGGAATCACTCTAAATTTTTCTGGTGTGATTTTTTTAATTTAAAAAGATTGTTTTCTTAATAAGTCTTCTAAAAGCAAAAGTCCATATGATGAAGGAATTTAGAGTAAATTTTGTAATATTAATAAGTGAATAATTTGATAAGTTTGAGTGTGATGATTAAGAGTAGGTCCCTTGATCTTGATTAAGGCGATGGGGAAGCAAAGGTGAAGTCCCCTTATTGCAAGTGGGGATGATGTTTTTTAGGAAAAATGATAACATTGTCGCATGAGTTATTGGATCTGAGACTGTGAGGCATATAGTATACATTAAGAAAGAATCTCATCTGATCTGCTCCTTAATTTAGTTGCTTCTGACTCAAGTGGTCTTCTTTAGGAAAGTGTCATCATTACTAGCAGTGATTACTGAAACCTAAATCAAACAACATGCATTTTCATTTGACATTTTTTCCTGCACACGACACTTTTTTACGACAATATGTTTACAATCATAATAGAGAAGAACAAAAGAGACAGTAAGACACGACGTGATGGAGAGAAATACAATGAAAACCAAAACAGGAACAGTGTTGAAAAAAATAAGTCAAAATACGTTATCTTATTAATTAACCCGTCAATAGTATGTACCACAATTCTTCTTCTATAATTTACATGATGTTGTATGCTTCCATTAGAAAGAAGAAAATCATTCGGATTATTTTTGGTGCACTCAATTTCTGGGTTAGATTCTTATGCGGACAGTGTGCATGCAAACAACAATCTCATTTAAACAAAATTAAAGCTTGTAAGTGCAGAGTCTAAGAGATGAATTGGGTGCGTTTGTATACGAATAACATGAGATTTAGATATAGTCTCGTTGAATTATCTTTAACATAGCTGAATGTTGATCATCTGTAATCAACATGATCACTTTGCATATTTTCTGGGAAGCAATATATATATGTTTCTATGTTCTTTTTCACTCTCTCTAAACTTTAGCATTATTATCAATATATTTTACGTTATATGTTTTTTTACATCAAACTTTCCTTTTGTTTTACTTTTGGTCTAATTCTATTGGTTTTTATTTTAGTGTCATGATTATGAAAATCTTTCCATTAAGAATTTTGTAGTGGAAATTGATAGACTAAAAAAATATATTACAAAATTAGAAAGCGAAAACAAATTTTGTGGATGAAAAATAAAAGTAGGTGTAATTACATAAATAAAAGTTGTTTTTGATTTTATTTGATGGAAAACAACTTGGTAAAAAAATAATATGAGGAGGTGTACAATAACTAATAATACTTTTGTGTATTTTTAAACATACTTCTTAGTAATTTTTACATATTTAGATAAATTAATTATAAACAGAAGCAAAAAAAAATATTTATATGTAACTGGAAGAAACAACTTGGAATTGCTTCTAAAGAAAATGGTCTACTTTTTTTCTTTATTTTTATAATAAATTATTTTAAGTACAGCCGTACAAAACGTTTGTCTGTGTATGTTTTATAGTAATAAGGCTTTTATGAGTAAAAAAATGTAATTAATGCTGCATTTGATTTTGTGTTAAACACTCCAAACACGTATATATGTCTAAAATAACGAACTTAACCTTTTGACTTGATGCTGAACTAATAATTTGTTAAATTTTGATTTTCGTTGTGTCACTAACTCACTTCGTTGTATTGAGTTTGAAGTTATAAATTAAGTACATGTTTAACTGATTATGAAGTGGTAATAGGAGCATCTTTAAGGAAGTAAATTTTTGGATAATTTGAAATTGAACTATAATTTAGTGGGTGAAATATAAAAGTAATGTAGCCAAAGCAGTGATGTTATCTGGAGGTAGAAACATTGGGAGTTTAGGAGACGATGGCATGTTGGGTATAAAAGAAAGGGAGGTTGAAATTCCAAGTTCCAATAATTGGAGTCACTTTCAAAGTTTGGGCTTAGAGTTATGGAATGAAAGGTTATTGAAGAAATGAAGTTCCCTAAAGGAGAGGTAGATATATTAGTAGGATTTTGCTAAATGTTAAGCAAATGAATGAGAAAAACCTTGAGGTTGATGAGTGAAAGTAAGTTGTGTAGGTGGTATATTTTTGGTAACTCCAGCTGGTGCTGCCACTATTACTACTACAATGCCAACTAATTATTGTTATGATTACCTTGAAAAGCAGGTAGATGGGATAGACCACCTGGACAAAGGGGTACATTGCCCTTTATTTAAGGGGTAGGGGACCAATAAACATACCCAGTCAAGGGGGCAGGCCTATCACAACTTTGCTTTTCTCTCCCCTTTATGCTTCTCTTGGCAACTTCCTTTTAATGCATACCAATCTCCACCTACATAATTTTCCTCTCAAACAATCTAACCATTAATCTCTTTTCTTCTTCACACCAACAAATTATCAAACAAATTCAATGCATAACTTCAATTCTAGGCCTAATTTTTTCTCATCATTTTGCATGAAGCTTTATTTTTTCAAGGGTTCATTAGGGAGAGAGCTAACGTAATCTTGAAATAATAAATTTATAGGTTTTTTTCTTACGAGGTTTAACATTGTTATTTCTATCTAATATAGAATTTATATTCATACTTTAAATTATTTTCAATTAAAAAAACAATTGGGTCAAGCTTAAGCTTAAGCACATGTATTGAATAAAATGAAACATCAGAAAACTCATGAAAAGGAGACGTGGCATCTTCATAACAAAGTTGTCTGCTAGCAAGTAGGTAACTTCATTTAGAAAAAAAAAAAACGAATTCAACTTCTTACTTTCAATTTGAAAAGAATATCACTTCATTTTCTTTTGTTTTTCTCACGTAATTATTTTTTTTATAAAGAAGTTCATGAATGGAAGCACACAAACCAGTTCCCGGCCCAATAGCAAATGCTTGGAAAAGAAAGCAGCTTTTCCTAAATATGGTGATGTGGTTCTAAAATTCAGACAAACAAGTTCAGCAGGCCGTGCTATAGAAGTCCAGATTGCGCTTTTAAAGGTGTCATCACGAACCAACTTTCATAAGACTACACTTTGAAAGTATTAGTATAAGAACTTCGACACTCTTATGGCTTTTGTAATACCCAGTATTCACAACAATCATCCATATAAGACAAGAGAAAAAAAGAAAATCATAAATTTTATATAAGATGTAATGCATACTGAATCATCTGCAGAACGTCCAAATGATGCTACAATTTCATTCGTGTGAGACTCACCTCCTTTTGCTACCTATTTTAAAGTGAATGAAATGTCTTGACGTATAATTAATCCTTTTAAGAGTATGGAACTTAGACAATATGACTCTTTTTCCTTTTATAATACACACGGTTCACAGCAAGTAATGCATATACATAAATCCTCCTTCGTGCTTAGCAGAAGCAACGAGGATTAAACTCCGTGACACATGGTCTTAGAGTTTTTCATACCGTGTCATCAACAAAATTAGGTTATTGAGAAAATACACAAATGCTTTATATATATATATATATATATATATATATATATATATATATATATATATATATATATATATATATATATATATAGTAAGTACCAAAGTTGTGGTACTAAGTATGATTCTCTTTTCTTGTGGTACTATATCATCAATGAAGAAAATTAGAGATCAAAATTAGCAGGCTATTCATATTAAATGATCAATTCTACAATGTTTGTAAGTAAAAAACCAAGAGAAATGAGTGATCTAAACAGTTGAGTAAAAGTTAGATTTTTGCAAGATAGAGAAACAAGTACAAAGAGATGTGGTTATAGAGAAATATATATCCTAAAAAACAAACTAGTGATTTGAATCAACAAATTCTCCATCCAATACAGAATTAATTAATTTAACTTTAAAGTAATTGTTTCTTTTATCTTAAAATATTCACATTACAACCGTGAAGCACGTAATCACATTGCAAAAGAATGCACCTACAATTCCGAACACAGTTTTAAAGGGAAAATATAAAAAAATACAAATAAATAGTACGACGAATTCACCAATTAGATGTATAATAAGATTTTACAATACATAAAGATTCACCTCATTGTGATGAATTACAAAAAAATTGAACAAGAAAATCACATAACCTTCAAAATGATATTTGAACAAGAATATTTTTCGAAGAGATAAAGAGTTCTTAGAAAGTTTATTTTGAGTATACGAAACTAACACTCATAAAGAATAATTCATTGTCTTCAAAATATTCTATAGAAAATTATTTATAGAAAACATATGAGGTGACTTAATTAGTTATTATAAGTGATAATTGATTATTTTATTCTTTATTTTTTAGAGAACAAAAAAATATAGTTAATTATGCTACTAGCTTATTAAATTATTTATATAAATATTGTATATATATGGGTTAATAGTTAGTATGAAAATGGTTTTATTTTAATAATTAATTAATACTTGCCCATCAATGGATGATCAAGAAGACTCGTGGTACAGGCAATGAGTTCCATTGCACTATGGAAGGGGTGCTGTGCAAGGTGTGTGTGTGTGTGTGTATATATATATATATATATATATATATATATATATATATATATATATATATATATATATATATATATATAAAAGAATAGAGGTTAAAGCGAACACTAATTTATTTAATGTTGGTTGTCTGTCTAATTTTTTCTTTTGAAGTAAATGTTATTTTTCAGCTCTTTTGAAATGAAGGTATTAATAGAAATTTTTAAAAGAGAATCAATTTCCAATAAGAATTATTTTGTTATATTAAAAAACATTCTTTTGGTAATGCTTAAAAATATTATTAATTATATTAGTAAATATTATCAGTGTGAAAACAAATATTAATTTTTCCTAGATTCAGTTTGAATATTAACTACGTTGAAAGACAGCAACTGAAGATTGTTAAGAGAAAGGTATTGAAACCACTTATCATTAAACTTTGATTAACAATTTGTAAGTTGAAAAAGTTAGAAGAATGGAAGAAAAAGAGGGGAGTCAAAAAAAAAAAAAACACTCCGTATCGTACTTGTATTATGCAACAGATTTACCAATGGCCATGATTCGTAATTTTTCGGAAACATTAAAGGGTCAGACGAACTCGCAGAGCATCTTGGTAATGAATAATTTGTCAAATATTTCATTTTGCTGAGTACCGAAAAGGACTATAAAGTGGAGGAATCATCAAAATGGCGTCCTAAAATAGTTCACTTAGATACTTTAAAATGAAGAAAATATGTTCAACGTTGTGAGTGGTGAAGGAATAAAATACTTTATTGTTCACGTACTCTCATGCATAACCTTTCTGTCACTATGAATAAAAAGAATCATAAATAACCTTTTTCTATTTATTTTTGTCACATGCATACTTTTATATCGCCACGCGTCTTATTCAGGATAATGTGCAACCAAATACTGAAGTATGTTGGACAGGTTTCGTGACCTATTACCTACATGGGCTATACGGCCCAAATACCCAACGGCCTTTTTTTCACTATCCAAATATTCAATGAGAAATTCTCTCTTTAATCATATTCTAACACCAAGTCCCACATAGGACATAACAACAGATAGGATCAAGTGAAAAAAAAAACTCATTATCTTAAAAAAATGAAATTTTTAAAATTTTTAAAATAAAATCTAAGTAAAATTTGAAAAAATATAAATTTAATTTAATTTTAATTAAATTTAATTTAATAAAATCTAAATTAAATTTATCTTAATAAAATATAGGCTAAATTTTTTATTTTATTATTTTAATAATAAATATCCACAAGAATAGTCCTATCCTCCCCTTATTATATAAATAGTGTTAAAATGCATGGTACTTACGAATATGTATTATATATGTATTATGTGCGGGTGGTAATTATATTTTTATCAGGAGCCATGGTATTTTTGCCACCTAGTCACACCGGTCCCACTGAGTCAACTGAAAATGGACTCAGTTTTTCTAGTTGAAGTGCCTCTTCTGTCCGGTGTTGTCACCACCGCTCGCCGCCACTGTTACCGCCACCGCATACCTTCCCTCATGCTAATTTCCTGTACTTCCTCTCATTGGCTCCTGCGGGTAACTCTCTTGCTAATTCTTTTCTGGTATGCCGTTGTAAAATTTTAACTAATAGTATAAACCCCCGTGAGTGATCGATTGTTTCCCTAACACAGAATCAACGTTGTACAAAAGACACCGGTGCTGCATTTTCCGTTTGCTTTGCTTCTACTGCTGAACTATTCCCAATGGATTCGTTTTATTATGAAATAAATAAAACAAATTACTCAATATGTTGACTGCATTTTGTGCCTCATATGAAGTCAACAAATGGAGTTTATACCGTTGGTGACTATTACCAGAGAGGATTTTGCATGTCGTGAAGCCTACTACACATGTGGATGAAGGTGCTACTCATTCTCTGATTGTCTCGTGTCATTTTTTTTTATTAATTTTAAATTTTAACATGCTATCAATTTTGAAACTTGTTGAATAGAGACTGACTGGTTTTTCTGTGATAGATGATGACCGGATCTTAGTGAATCATTTTTAATCATTCTTATTTTTCACTTTCACATTGCTGATACAGTGTCTTCTTGTTATTCTTTATTTTGGTCTCTAATTCCATAAATATGCTTTTTCTTTTTAATGTTGTTAAACGAATCTTGAAGGAATAAGTTTTTGGGGTTAATGGCTATGCAGTACACTGTCTAATGATTTGTTATACAATCGGTGATATATTAAACCCCTTATTGAACAAATCTTGAAGATTATGGTTTGCACTATTGTCTTGAAAGATTATGATTAAACACTTCAGTGGGTCTGTTCATTTGAAATGGCCTCCACCGGTCCTGTTCTTCCTTTCTCTATTTATAAGTGCAAAACTCTACTGAAAAGAAAAAAATACTTGTCTTGGTCTGCTTCAAGAAAACTGTAATTCCTTGGTCAAATTTTGACCATTTGGAGAAAAAAGTCAGCGTTATGCCCACTGAAAATATAAGTTAGTGGCAAAAGTTTGACTTCCAAGTTCCAACTATGTGTTGTTTTATGATAGTTACTTGAATAAGACATGTTACATATTCTCATATTCTTCAAGAGACGTTCCTTTTGGAAGAAGACCTAAAACATTTTTATTGATAACATTCAACGTCTCTTTTTTATGTGACTGACTAGCCTCATTCAAAGAGATCAGCCAGGATATGATCTCACATGTTGCCAAAGCTTGATGTGCTTTTGAAGAACTGAAGAGATTTATGATTGATTCATTGTTGGATATCAACAAAAAGTACTTGACACGTTATATATGGTTTTGATTCTAAGAAATGTACTTTCAAATTTTGATCATGTACGTAGTCAAATTTTGGTTGGTGATTAGATCCTTTTAAGTGGACAATTTAGTCACTCGACTCCCTTCAGTGCCTACTGTGATGAAAGATGAGAGTTCAACTGAAGTTATTGAATCTTCTTCCTTCGTAGAAATCGAGTAGGTCTGTCAAATTAGACATTCCCATATTGCAAGATAATGAGTCATACCAAGAAAGTTGTTACTCTTTGCATAGTTTTCTAGACAAGACAATTCATGTGTCTAATCCAAAAAAGAAGATTTCAATATTTGAGGATTAAATATAAAAAATTCAACAGACGAGCTCAAATTTCTTTGGCACCATTTGTTCAACAGAATCCATTTCTATGTGAAAGGACAAGTTCCTTGGATATTTGACTCAGGTGCCTATATTCACATTTCTATTAATATTCTTCATTCTCATTTTTTTTTTCAAAAATTCTTCATCTTGTTATTGTAGTTAATGGATCCAAATCTCAAGGAATTGATTAAATTCCTTTATCTCTTTCTTTAAATCTTTACTTTATTTTGTACGTTTCACATTGTTTCTATAACTTAATCTCTCTAAGCTAATTGACTCGCTCTTTAAATTGTTCTATAATTTTTTATGTTAATTACTTTGTCATATAGGAACATCATGATACAGGTCATTTGATTGGCGAGAGACATAATCACAAGGTCTTTATTACATGAAAACAAGTCTTCTTGTGTCATGTTTTGCAACCTTAGCTCCTAAACTTTTGCATGACTGTTTGGCTTACTTAAGTTGGACTAAGTTGAACCCTTTGTCTTAAGTAACTAATAGTGTTAGAATATAAATCGTGTTAATTAGCAAAACATGTTAAATGATCGTTTCTTAAACAAACTGAAAAATATGTAACTCGATTTTCTCTACCATTCTTTTAAACACTAAACCATGTTACATCTTTTGGCTTTAGATATTTGGTAATCTTTATTAATGAATTCTCTTGATGTACCTAAGTTTATTTAATGAAAGATTGACCTAAACTTTTGTCCATACTCCTATCCTTTTTTAATGAGATTAAAAACCAATTTAAGAAAAAAAATTAAAATCTTCCAAAGCGATAATGTTAAAGAATATCTATGTTGAACTTGTTTCTTTTATATCCTCATAGGTTATTCTCCATCAATCCACATGTTCCTACACACTACAACAAAATGATCTAGCAAAGAGGAAGAATATAAACTGCACGCTCCCTAAAGACAAAGGTTTCTATGCATTACTGGAGAGATGTAGTCCTAACTGCTTATATTCCAATAATTACAGTGTCCTCTTTCTTTCTTCAAAATCAAATTTCTTGCTCTATTATTTTTCCAAATGACTTTTTATTTGAGGTGTTTCCTCGGGTACTTGGCTGCAGTTGGTATGTTCATACTATTTGTCCAGATTTAGATGAACTTTCTCCAAAGGCTACCATATGTGTTTTCGTAGGATCTTCTTGACTTTAGAAAGCTCCTTCCTCATTACCAGAAACCTCTCGTAATTCAGCTCCTCCAACGACTTAACATATTATGGATTCTTCACCATTAATCTCTTCACATGACTTCACTTCAAATTCGTTCATTACTATTTATTTTTTGAGTTGTCATCCTTTGTCTCCATCATACTTTTCCCTTTTTTCATTGTCTATTGCTCAAGTTCCCAAAACTATCCATGAAGCACTTGATCATCTTGGATGGAACCAAACCATAATTGATGAAATGCAAGTTCTTGCTAACAATAACACCAGAGTTTGTTCCTCTTCCCTGGGAAGAAATATGTTGGTTATAGATGGGTCTATGTTGTTAAAGTTGGGTCTAATGGTAAAATTGGTTGCCTTAAAGCTCGATTGGTGGCCAAAAGATATACTCATTTATGGTATTGACTATGGTCAAGATCAGTATAATTCCGCTCTTCCTTGCTATGCTGCTATTTTCCATTGCCCACTTACCAACTTGACATTTTAAACGTTTTCCTTTATGATGATGATAAGGAGGAACTAGCTCTGTTACTTAGGGAGAGTATAATTTAGTTTGTAAACTGCGCTAATCTCTTTTTGGACTAAAGCAATCACTATGAGTTTCGTTTACTCATACTAAATTTTTTGGTTTGGATTGAAATGAAGTGAGACAAATCATTCAGTTTTCTATTATCATATTTTCTTTGTAAAGTGTGTCTGTCTAATGATGTATGTTGATGACATAGTTATTACAAAAAAATAGTAACACTTGAATTTCTCAACTCAGAGCATTTATTCAATCATTTTAGACTTAAGACTTTGGCTACCTAAAATTCTTTCTTGGCATTGGAATGACTTGATCAAAGAAAGATATTATAGTTTCACAAAGAAAATATGTTCTTGATATCATGGAGGAGACATGGCTGGTAAATTTTGAGCCCATTGATAGTGCGATGAACCCAAATCAGAGGCTAATGGTTGATCAAGGTAAAATCTTTTTCACATCCAGAAAGATATAGGAGGTTGGTGCGAAAATTCATTTATCTCACTATTATAAGACTTGATATTGGAGTTGTTAGTCATGCATAATCCTCGCATTGACCACTGTAGTGTTGTGGCTCATACTTTTAGATATGTCCAAAAGGCTTTAGAACAAGGATTGTTATATGAGGACAAGGGATATACTCAAATTTTTTGATATTGTGATGTAGATTGGGTTGGTTGACCCACTAACAGAGATCTTCCTCAAGATATTGTTTATTTATTGAAGGGAATTTCGTCCCTTGGAAGAAGAAATAAATTGTTGTCCAATCTAGTGCAGAAGCTAAATATAGATCTAAGTTTGGTCACTTGTGAACTTGAGTTGATGAAGTAGCAAAGAGTTCAAATTTTGTGAAGTTAAGCAGATGAATTTGTTATGTGATAATTAGATAACCCTTCATATTGCCTCCAATTTGCTCTTTAATGAAAGAATCAAATACATAAAGATCAATTGTCATTTTATCAAGAAGAAACTACTGTTGAAGGAAATTAGTACTGGATTTATTAGCTCTAATGGCTTGCAGACACTGTAATCAAGCCTTTAAGGGAGTCTAGAATTTAATTTATTGGTTTCAAACTTGGTATATACAATTTATATGCTTAAGTTGGAGGGAAAGTGTTAAAATAGTTCATTATTATTTTGTTGTACAACTTTTAGGAAGCTGCTCTTTGGGTGTACCTAGACTAAGGGATTATGAATCAGGTTGTTGGTATTACTTGTTCTGCACTCTTCTCATCTTTTGGGATATGTAAAAATTACATCAGCTGATAAATAAACTCACTGATTTTACTCAAACCATTCCTGCTTTAGTTCATATCATATTTCTGGACTCTGATGTTATTCCGGTAAACAAGAGTATGTGTTAGTACATTTTAGGACTTAAATTACTGAAGTTAAATTTTCAGAACTGATATTTTTTTACTGAGACATAGAAGTTAATGTATAACTCTATTCTATACCTGCATTCAAAGCAATTTCAAATACAAAACATGGCAATTGCCAATTCTATTTCATTCACTCCAAAAGTAAATGAATTATCTGACAAAGCTTATGCAACTGGCTACATTCCATGTTTGTTCACATAATCAGGGTGAGACCCCTGAAAAATATTTAGCTAAAATTCGTTAAAGTGAAAGAAAAGTTTGTGTTAAGGAGAAAAAGTGGACAACATGTATTTGTGCATGTGTGTGTGACTTATCTAGTTATAAAGTTTTGAAGATACATTTATTGTTCTACTTTTTTTAATCATACCCATTTGTTCTTTTTTACTGTTAGCCTACCACTGAGATGAGGTTGTTGGGATTCGAAATAAAACTGATGTCAGCTTGTTGAAGTAATTACTGAGACCATAGAGCATGTCTAATAATTTCCCTTTTGAAAACATTGTAAATTAATAAAGTCTCCATCTTTGATTGATGATAACAGCTGCAGTAAACTGGATATGGAAGTCATTAACTCTATGAAGTCTTGCAGACTTTCAAACAGGTTCAGAAACTTCTGAACAAGACTAACGGGAATTTGATTGGCAAATTAATGAGCACCACATCTATGGTTGTTCAGGAGACCTCCAATCTGAAAAGATGCAGTTAGGTTCTTCAATATTTTTTTTATCATTGTTTGAATTGATCATATATCATTGAGCCCTTCTCTTTCAACTTTACTTTTTTTCTACTTAAAAATATGATGCTTTTAAATATTATAGGTGATTGCTGCAAACAAAGTTTGGGCGACTACAAGTTGTAAATGCTGGGGTTAAGCTGGTACCTGATTTCTTTGAGTTGAAGGTTGAGATTATCACAATAGGAAGAGTGTCGTAAGGGCAATTCAAAGAAAACGCCAAACCAAAATTGAAAGAACGAAAATGAACAGAAAACCCAAACTAGATAAGTAATTCTTGCCTGCAGTGTCTACATATGCAACCAATCAAAAGCTTGATAGTATTTGAATAATTGAAACCACATTGAGTAGTATAAAATTATCTAAAATTATGAGCACAGGTTAATTTAATTCTGATATTACAAAAAAAAATAAAGACTAAAATGACTGTCATGGGTAGTTTTATGAGCTAAATTGGCTAATAATTTGGATGGATTAATTTCCGTTTATTGCTCACATATTTGTGCAAAAGTTTTAAGAAAAAAATTATTATTTTAGTGTCGTCACATGATAAGTAGTGACTCGTGTATAAAAACTATAAGGGATTTGATGCATCCTCAACTGGTTAATATTTACCTATATGTTAACATATAAAAATAAATGGCCAACTGTTATTGTCAAACTTATCAATTCTGATTAGTACATGAAGAAACAGATGTCATAAATCATAACTGCACAAGAATGTTTGAGATCTTAAATTTTACTATATTTGTATAGGATAATTCTGGTCCTAGAGAAATAACTAATCTAATCTTTCCGTGGAATGTTAGAAATAATTATTCTTTCTGTGGAATGTTTGAAATAATGATTCTTTCTGTGGAATGTTTGAAATTTGCAAACCGGGACAGATATTGACACTGTGAAGGTCCTTTTTTCATTAATAATGTTTGTTTAAAATGATGTGTGGATTTGAATGTTGCCCTAGCTGTAGAAATTGAAAATGCTAAGTAACTCATTTTTTATTTTAACACGGAAGAATGGTTTCTATTTTTTTTAATTTATTAAAGTGACAGAGGCAATGATGAAAACATATTGACTTCATTGTATTCACTCCTTCTTGTTTTTTTTCACAAATTAAACGTGACAAATAGCATTGTTGATATGGAAGCTAAATTAGACTAGAAATAGTGCTTTCACATCATTTTGTAATAATTGTAATTGTGGCTAGGGATGTTCTTGATTGAAAAATAACCCAAAAATGGATGTAAAAGTCAAAGTCTAATAAAAAAGTCCTGATTTCACATTGAAGATTAAAATATGTCTACTTACATTTTTAGAGTAAATTAAAAAAATAATATATATATATATATATATATATTAATTAATTATATTGTATTTTAATTACTACATATTTATATTTGATTAAATAGAAACAACAAATTTCTATAATAAATTTTAGATATAAAATTATATTATTTATTTATGCATATGGGAATCTTTAATTATGAGTATAATAAAAAATTAGTTATCTTTTGCTATAAAATATATAATAACTTTTTATAAAATTTGTCTTCCATTTTTTTTAAAAGATATTTGATAATATCATAGTTACAAAATCACAAAGTAAAACTATATTTTATTTTTAATTTTAGATAGGTATTTAATAAAAGAGTAACAAAAAAATTGGAAAATTTCATAATTACAAAGTTTTCAGGGTTTTTATTATGGAAAACGTATATTATAGCCAACTAAACTTATTTCTAAAAAAATCATCATTAATACACTTAGGAAAAGTTTCAAATTAAATAAAATTTTATTTATTTATTTTTCTCAAGACTAACTAATCTTAGAACTGATTTGTAACCATCTCCAAACAATTGAAAAGTTTTAGAATTTAAATATTTACTTATATAGTTTTCCGCGTTTTAAAGCACCAATGCACAATATTAAAATTTAAAAAAAAAATTAATCACCAATATAAAAATTACTTTGTCAACCACCTTAAGTGCAAGTTCAATCCACAGCAAAGCTCTTTTTTTTTCAAAGTTGAAAAATAAATAAAGGATACATCTTGAACCTGCTTAGCCGCCATACTTTTCGCTGACAAAAGTTATACAATGAGATTAGATACAGGATTTGTTTGATTAGAGAAGGATTAGCTGTTAAATGATTAAAAATAATTTAACAAAGTGGTGAACACTTTAAATTGTGTTGAGATATGTTAGAAGGACATTTTTGCAAGATTGTTTTTATCTTTAGTTGCGAATAGAAATGCTTTTAGAAAGTACCAAAGATTCACACATTGTAGGTTTGGTTTTTGAGTTTCCACGTTATTTGGTACACAAATAAGCATGTCTTTTGTACAGGTCCTGTTCTTTTCATACTCTCTTATTTTATTTAATTATTCTTATTGGTTTATACACTCACTGACAAATCTACTATATAAGTTAAGTTAGTGTTTTAGCTTTTGTACTAGTGGGTTTGGACTTGCATGTTTAACTTTTTCTTATTGTACATTCTCAACTCATGCAGAATCTTTTATTTGTAACATCTGGCCGAATGTGAATTTGTTTCGAGACGCAAAACCAAACCAAACATGGATTCATGTATCAATGATCCAATCTTCCCATCATCAACTAATTCACGTCTGCGTCTTAACAGATTTATTGATCCTAGCAAACCAAACCAAATATGCAACACAGCTCACATGCAAACCAGAATACCTCACATTCAACGTATCAAATCAATGCCAAAATATTTTACAAATCTAGTATTTTGGAATCAAACTCTTATTAAATTATTTCTTCTTTAAGTGTTTTTTTTTTCTACAAAACAAATAAATACAACCTTTGGAAGAGATTTGGTGATTAACTTAGAAAACAGTAATCTTCTTTTGGAAGCTCAAGGAGCTAAGTATAATTTTGGGTTCACATTGGATATGAATCTCTTTCTTAGGATTGTTTTATTAATTTTTGTTTTCAATTCTATTTGTTGGATACAATTGTCATCCGAGATTTGACTCGAAATAGACAAAAATCTGAGACGACAGAACCGATTAACCGACCCCATCCATCACACATCGTTATCATCGAAACAGAGTAGTGACCACAGCATCTTCTTCCTCCAATGGTCCCTTCTCTTTACAAATACAACTCATAAACCAGAAAACACCAAACTTTCCATTTTATTACTTTTCACTATATTATAATAATCTTATGATTACTGGAGTGGTTAACATGTTAACATGGTTCTCTCTCTTTTTCCACCCTACTCCTTAGCATCTTAGGCCATTGCCACCCTATCTAACCTTTTCTTTTCCAAATAAAAAACATAATTATTATTTAAAAAACTTGTAATTTTCTTTTTAAGTTTTGAATTGTCATCCAAGTTGTATATCTGAAACTTCAAAACTTAAAATTAAGCAGTGAAAAGCAACAAGGAAAAGAGCAATGATCAAGTAATTTACATTTAAAAATTTGACGGCACCAAAATTTCTTTGTGAAATCCAGATTAAAAAGTAAAACAACAAGTTGCACAACAGAAAGGGGTCTCATGTCACGATCATCATCACCTTGCTCCACTGTAACTTCCTCGGGCGCACATTAGCAACCACCCCAACACTCAGTGCTAAGAACAACTTAGAAGCTTCTAATCGCCATCCCAGTCACAATCCGAATTTTCAGGTTCGGGTGTCTTATTGAGGTCGACCCGGTCGGCAAATTCTCCTGCGACGGGAACATGCGGTTGCTGGCGGTGAAGCGCGTCAACTCTGGCGCCGACCTCGGTGGCCTTCTTCCTGATGGAGGCAGCAGACATGTCAGAGGCAGCGGCTGCAGGGCCCTCAACGGCGAGAAGGTCGGGGAAGTTGAGGCGGGCGGAGGGCCCCCGAAGATAGAAGACAGCGGTGTCATAAGCACGCGCCGCCGCGACGGGCGTGGAATAGGAGCCGAGCCAAATCCGTGAACGCTTGTTGGGTTCTCGAATCTCAGCGACCCACTTGCCCCACTTCCTCATCCTGATTCCTTTGTAGCGCGTGGCTTCACCCTCTTTCCCTCTCCTCCTGGTGCTTCCTCCTTCTCCTTGTTCCATGGCTACCTCTGCAAAAAGGAAGGAGCAGTTTTTCTCTCTGTTTCTGTGTGTGTGAAATTCTCTTATGGAAATGAAAAGGGCAGAGGGTGAATCTTCATAAAAAGGATAAGCAAATAAATAAATGAAATTGTGCGAGAAAGGGTATTGGGGTTTTGCAGTACAGAGACACTGAGCCGAGGTTGTCGCCTGCTTGAACCATCCACGTCCAAACCCTGTTACCTTCTGTTTTATACCACCACCCTTTTAATTACTATTCCTTTTATTTCAAATTCACCACACTCTAAACAAAAATAATATTCACCGACAAAAGTAACAACCAACCTACCCCAACACATGCTCTCTCTGTTCCCATCCTTATTTTTCTTTTAATTATATGTAAATATTAAGTTTAAAAACTTGTAAAAAGTATTATTATTTTATAATTACATTACCATAGTTATAAATTATAATATATAAGCAACGTAAGTCTTTGATGTTGAAGAAAACATGCATTAGGACAAAACAATTAACTTTGTTATAATTTAAAAGTAAATATATTGAAAAAACAATATTTATATATTTTTTATTTGTAATTATACTTATTATAAAATCATACTTGAATTTGATAATAAGTTAAAGGGTCAAATATGTTTTTAGTCCCTTGACATACGAAAATTAAAATTAGTCTCTCTTGGAAACTTTAATTCAATTTAATTTTTCAATTAGAAATGTGTGGATTTGTTCTTTTAACCAAATTTTATTAAGCTTATTTGATGTTTCAAATTTATTTCATGATAATATTTGAATGTTTATATTATTTGACACGTTTTTCTTCGATATTAGTTGATAAATGTGTTTAAAACCTCATAAACTTCACAAAATTTGGTTAAAAGGACAAAATTTACTTAGTTTAAAAAAGGAGAGACTGAATTAGTACAAAGTTTTAAAGAAAGACTAATTTCAGTTTTCCCTAAAATTTAAGGAATAAAAACATATTTAATCTTAAGTTAAAAAATATGATTAAAAGTATAATTTTCTTGATAAATTGACTCGTATAGATTAAAAAATTAACTTACATATAAATAGTATATTTATATTTTATATTGGTTTTAATTCTTTTTAAGTTTAAATATGTTTTTTTTATTCTTTGGTTAAAATATTTTAAATTGGTTTTTCAATTTTTTATTCTAACTAGGTTTCAATTTTTGAAAAATTGATATAATTTAATCATTTCTATTAAAATTATATTAGTTCATTATTCAAGACAATAAATTTAATGACATTCAAGCACACGACACCAACCGTTTTGCAGAAAGTAAGCAAATATATTTTATCTCTTATACTAATGTGTAATTTGTCATTTTAAGGTATAATAATAAAGCTATTTTCAATTTAGGCATCATTGACAGCTACTTGTGGTTTTTCTGAAGGACCACAACGTTGTGTGGTTTTGTTCCTTAGACAAGTTTTCTCCCAATCATCTGAAACAAGTAATAGATTGGTAAAAACCTTAATGTTATGAACTTTCTTTGTTATATAAGTGTATCCTATAACACTTCCTTTTTCATAGTTTAATTGAATGGCATAGCATGTTATCAGGGAAATCAATTACTAAAGCTAAAAAGCTTGCATGGTTATCATTTAATATTTTGGTCCATATATTTATAATTGTTTGATTTATTTTCTTCCTCAATTATTTATAATTGTGATGAATATAAAGTGGTGTTTCATTTTTTGTGTTTTCTATGTTGGGTATTTTGTGCAGTGATAATATATAGGAAGAAAAAAAAACAAACAAAAAATATTTAAAAAAACATGTTTACACTAGGTTTTGATTATATCAAAATTGAATCTTTATTAGACTTCGATTTAAGTTATAACTGAAGCCAAATACCATTTTATAAAAAGATATATTTAAAAAAACACATTAGGCTTCAATTATACATATAACTCAAACATAAAGGGGATTTGACTTTGATTATAAATAGAACCGAAACTAAATACCTTTTTTGATTTTAAAAATATTATTTAATTTTAAGGGTATTTGGTTTCGATTCTAACCGAAACCAAAACAAAATAATGTTTATGTTTCGGTTCATAATCGAAGCAAAAATCCTACCATTTATTATCTTACTTTGATATGCTTCAATTCTAAAACCAAAACCTAATATCCAAAATAATCGCTCTCATATCCCTTAGTTGCACTGGCGATTAAGAACCTAAATTTTTTTTAAACATAAGAATAATCCAAAGTTGTATCTATGTCATTCATTTTCCCCAATAAATACTATATATATATATATATATATATATATATATATATATATATATATATATAAATATATATATATATATATATATATATATAATATGCTTCGATAATATTAATGTATCAAGCATGTGAAGGAATATGTAGACTTTTCAAATTGAAATCAAACCACTTCAAAATTCACAATCAACATTTATTCCTAGTTATTTCTTTATGTTAAGCAAGCAATTTATTTTTATCTCCTAACAGAATTAAAATGGTGTTAACTAGTGTAGTCCATTACAGATAAATGTCATGTTTAATAGTACCTCCCATGCCATATTAAGTTCAATTCCCCATATATTTCATCCTTATTGCCTCTCCAAAAACTTATTAAATATGAGAGAACCGTTGAGCACGTTGATGTTATTTGAACTTTCAAACCCAAAAAAATGCATGTCAAATCCACAAATCCTGTGACGTTTACTATTTTGAGATGATTATGGATTCACCATGATCACAACGACAAAATTGATTTTTTTCATGTTGTTGGACAATTTTCCATTGTGCATATGTTACTCACGACTCCATAAAATGTATGTCAAATTCATAAGTTTTGGGATATCATCAAATGCATATCAAATATGTGTTAACCTCTATTCTTTTGTATATATTGGATTGTGCAGAAGTAGTCATTGAATATTTGAGCATGTTAACCATTTTTTTATTATCATTATAAGTGGCGGTAGTGTTAACCATTTTTAGTATCCATTGAATATCAAAATTTAAAAGTACAAATTTGTCACGTGTCAAACTGACGTTGTGCCGCTGGCAGTGGCGGTAGTAGTGTCGCGTGTCACTGTTATGTGATGTGTCATTGTCTTAGTCTTAATTTAGTTCTTATATTTTCATTTTGTCTTTAACATCGTTAAAGAAGTGTCACATGTAAATTCGTGTGTTTTTAAATTTTTTTTTTTAAAAAAAGTACAAATTTGTCACGTGTCAAACTGACGCTGTGTCGCTGACAGTGGCGATAGTAGTGTCACGTGTCACTGTTATGTGATGTGTCATTGTCTTAGTCTTAATTTAGTTCTTATATTTTCATTTTGTTTCAATTCAATTCTAATTTTTTTTTTAAATTAAACAATTTCATCTCTTTCCAAATTGAAACGAAATTTAATTTTTATATAAATTTTATTCATATTTTTATTAAAATTAATATTCTTATTAAATATTTTTAACAAGATTAAATTTATTTATATTTATATTTTACATTGAATTTTATATAAAATTGTGCTCTGATTTTTTTTTTTATATTTTTTTTGTAAATTACGATTTTGTAATAGGAATTCTTATTATTGTGTATTGTGTTAGTATATAAGGGAATTGTAATATAAATTTGGATTTGGATTTGAATTCATTTTGTGATATTGTTATTGTGTTACTGATTCAATTCAATCTTAACACTATAGGTACTACACTGCATTAGACCGTGAAGGAAACTGGACCTGCATATACAACAAAACTAAATCTCAAATTAGGCCTCAATTATCAAATAAAAAAATAACCAAATCTAGCAAGTTAGCCAATTATAGCCCACCCTTCGCGGGTTGGGTTTTAAGTTTCAACCGATTTTCAATTAGTAGGTCAGCCTGACCTGACCTGTTTTTGACGGGCCAACATTGGGCTGAGCTAAAACATGTCAGGGTGACTCGATTTTCCACCCTTAACATGAGAGATGTATCAAAAGTGTTACATCAACTAAAAAATAACTAAGTTATAATATACAGTAGGTCCAATTACCTTAGAGTTTACTATAGTGAGTTTAAGTCCCACATTTGGTAGAAGTGAGAAAGTAAAGTACCATATAAGGATGAAGAACCATTAACTCATTGCCTTAAGGTTTTTGGTAGAGAGTGATGTCAATCCCTTATGTGGTTTGACTCAAATCTTATTGGTGGTGTGTCTCTCCAGTGAACTCCCTTCTTTGATAAACCTAACATCACCTATTATTTACAATAATTTAATTTTAACAGGTTATTATGTTATTTACATTCATTATTTAATGCATTTATGGTTAGTTGAAACACTTGGCTTACTTAGGCGTGAATACCTCTGAGGTTAAAGGCTTAAAGTGTTTGAAGTACACTCTTGAAGTCTTTAAGAGTTAAAGCAATACCAACAACTAAACTTTTTTGCATGGAAAGTGGTTTTAAATAAAGTAGCAACATATGATAAAGGAATTGAGTTGGAAACTAATGTGTGGAAATAAGAATGAAACGATAAGTTATCTCTTTTTTAGTTGTAGGGCAATGAGTTCTATATGAAAACTATGTGATACTTGGATTGTGGTATCTTTAGTATGTCATGAAAGAGCTAAGGAATATTTTCTACAATTAAACTTCCAAGACTTAATAATAAATACAATAATGTGTGAAGGTATGTGTGGGTGATGATCATTCTTAGAGATATCTTTGATATCTTCTTTCAGTTTTTTGTTTTGCTTTCCTATTAAGTTTTCTATCATGATTTTCTGTTAGGTTTTTAGTTAGGATTTTCTATTGCTTGTATTTTCCTTTTATATTCAAGCATATTTCTCTATTGTAAAACATCTAAGTTCTCATACTTTTAATAAAATATTTATTTTTATGTTTTCTCTCACTTGTGTTTTATGAAACACTCACATAGTATCAGAAGGATAATACGACCTTCTTTCTCTTTTGCGCTTCTCTCATGCACTTATCTGATTTTCATTTTTCTTCTTTGTTCTTCTCTCTAAAACAATGGTAGTTTATGCTTCTACTTCTTCTTTTTCTACTTCATCTTGTTCTCTTTTGCTTGCTTGTTTGCAAGATTCAATACATGATTATTATATCCATTTGAATGAAAAATTCTCTTTGGTTTGTCACTCCAATTCTTGAACGTCGTAATTATCATGGTTAAGCTCGCACGATGATCATGTAATTACATATGAAGAACAAGTTTGATTTCATATATGGATATATCCCTCAACTTATTGATGGTCACTTCATGCTTCCTACATGGAAGCGTTGTAACAATTTGGTCCTATCTTGTATTCATTTTGTTTGTCCAGTTTTTTTGTTTCTCTCGTTTCTCGATTTGTCAAGATTCTCGTTCTCAAAATTTCCGTTTTTCCCAAAGTTCTCAATTTTCTTAAAATTCTCAAGTTCTCAATATTCTCAAATTTCTCAAGATTCTCGTATTTTTTAAGGTTCTCAAGATCTCAAAAGAATTTCATCTTATTACCTTTCAAAAATGCTACTTTTAAGTTGAGTCTTCATAATCTTTATGTAATGTCCACCTTGAGGGGTGTTAGAGATTTTTTTTTTTAGTTTTCTATTATAATTTCCTATTAAGTTTTTTATTATGATTTTCTATTACGATTTCGGTTATGATTTTCTATTGGTTGTATTTTCTTTTTATATTTAAGCATATTTCTCTATCTCATTTTTCAATAAAAGATTTCTCTTCATGTTTTCTCACTTATGTTTTATGAAATATTCATAATCATTTTCATACTGGTGTTTAAGCCTTATTACATTCCTACAAATAATGTGCCTGAGTAGTTAATGGAATTTAGCGTATTCTTTTTGAGTTGTATGGTATGACCAAATTGCTATGTTTAGTGAGGTGGGGTGGGGAATAATTTTATATGCATATATACACGATCTCTGATTTAAATTTGAAAAGCTATCATGATGGTCAGTAGAAAAATACAATGTTGTATGGATGTTGGTAAATGCATTCGCAAGTTGAAACAATAGGTGAAACCAACAAGCAATTTCAAGAAAAACAAGGCAACAACTTTAGTACAGTGTTGTTTGTATACGTTGGGGGTAAAGGTCCGGTGGAAACCAAGTTAACCATGTACACTTCATATAGCCCAAAGATCAAGCATTTGCTAATGGAACTACACTCTCTAATATATTTGTTATTGCTAATAAAAAAACATTTTTGTGGGTGTATTAAATATGAAAAAATTTGAGACTCTAGTTAAATGAGTGTTTGAAATTTTGACGTCAAATGAAAATAAGAAGTGAAAGAAAAGAGATAAATTAGAAAGATTGCTTGAGTAAAATATTGGTACATAAAAATATATTAAATTAAAAAAAAAAAGTCACTATGAAATGTTAAAAAGGTAATATAAAGTGTTAATCAATTAAAGTTTTAATTTATTTTTTATTAGAAATTTTAAGCACTAGTGTGTGATTATGACTGCTTCGTGAAATACATATATTAGGTTTGCTAAGATCTTCTTAAATGGATATTCTTATAAGGAATGATGCAACTTTTAGTATAGGAGCGGCTCCTGGCAGCTTCGGGTGGAAGGGGTACATGGACGAATCGAACATACACCGGAATGAGAGTGATCTGGAGACTGTATAGGTATGGGACTATACGGTTGAAGGATAGCTTAAAGGAATTGATTTGACTACTCATATCACCAAAATGCATTTGCTTTTCGGTAGCCTGACTCATAAGAACTCCATGGTTAAGCGTGCTTAGCCTGGAGTAATTCTGGGATGGGTGACCTTCTGGGAAGTTTTCCCGGAAAGTGTGCGAGTGAGGACAAAGCACACTGGAAAGCCTGGTGGTGATCTGTGGGGGCAGTCGACGTTACAACAACTCTTTTAACCTTAATTTTTTTCCTAGTCCCACATTGACTAGAGATAAGGTCAATTCTTAGTTTATAAGTGGATGCAAACCTCACCCTACAAGCCGGTTTTGTGGGGATGAGTTAGGCATAAACTCACTTTCTAATATGGTATCAGAGCCAAGTTAGAGTCTATCCTAGCGAGTTCTAAGTGGGCATTCTATTCTTCTCTTCCACCCGCAATCGGGCCACTATCGGACCACCCAATTTCTACTATCACGCACGAGATGTCTATACCTCGGCGTGAAGGGAGTGTGTTGGAAGTCCCACATCGACTAGAGATAAGGCCAAATGATAATATATAAGTTAGGTGCAAACCTCACCTTACAAGCCGGTTTTGTGGGGATGAGTTAGGCATAAACTCACTTTCTAATATGGTATCAGAGCCATGGTTAGAGCCTATCCTAGCAAGTTCTAAGTGGGCATTCTATTCTTCTCTTCCACCCGCAATCGGGCCGCTATCGGACCACCCAATTTCTACTATCACGCACGAGATGTCTATACCTCGGCGTGAAGGGGGTGTGTTGGAAGTCCCACATCGACTAGAGATAAGGCCAAATTATAATATATAAATGAGGTGCAAACCTCACCTTACAAGTCGGTTTTGTGGGGATGAGTTAGGCATAAACTCACTTTCTAATATGGTATCAGAGCCATGGTTAGAGCCTATCCTAGCGAGTTCTAAGTGGGCATTCTATTCTTCTCTTCCACCCGCAATCGGGCCGCTATTGGACCACCCAATTTCTACTATCACGCACGAGATGTCTATACCTCGGCGTGAACGGGGTGTGTTGGAAGTCCCACATCGACTAGAGATAAGGCTAAATGATAATATATAAGTTAGGTGCAAACCTCACCTTACAAGCCGGTTTTGTGGGGATGAGTTAGGCATAAACTCACTTTCTAATATTCTGATTAAGGATTAGATAAGTGTGAACGATACGAGAAGTAGGTTTGAATTGTTCGGTATTTTTTCTGGTTCTCAAAAGATTACTTAAGGAGATTTTTGCTAGTTTTCAAAATATATTATTCTCTTTTTTTATTTCGCCTATCATATTTATTTTTTTAGATAATGATATGTTAATACAGATTTTTTTTTTACAATATTTTAACATAGTATATATCTATTTTTTTATTAAATTTAGAACACAATGTTGGAAGTCCCACATCGACTAAATATAAGGTCAAATTCTAATATATATATATATATATATATATATATATATATATATATATATAAGTGAGGTGCAAAACCTCACCTTACAAACCGGTTTTGTGGAGTTGAGTTAGGCTTAAATACCACTTTCTAATATGATATGAGAGCCATGCTTAGAGTCTATTCTAGCGAGTTCTATGTGGGCATTTTGTTCTTCTATTCCACCCGCTATCGGGCCGTTATCGGACCACTCATTTATACTATCACGCACGAGATGTGAGTGCAAACCTCACCTTACAAGTCGGTTTTGTGGGATTGAGTTAGGCTTAAAAATCACTTTCTAATATACAATAACAAATAAATAATAAATCAGTGAAAAAATAACATATTTGTTGTATTAAAATATTATCAAAAAAATTGTATCAAATTTTTTTTTCTTTTCTATACTAGTTTTTAGTTTTGTTTAAAGATTACACTAGACCTAGATTGTCTCCTTGAGTGGCCATCAATCTCAGTGATGATATTGTCAAAAACATCCATGCACAACTTTACTCCTTTTTCTATGCAACTCAAGTGCGTGAAACCCTTCTCACCTTTCTGCCATCAAAATTGCTTTGTGTTTCCTCTAGACCTCGATGAAGTTCTACCTTGTTTCTGACCTTCTATGCTCATTCCCCATTCGTAATGGAAGAGAATATCTCTCCCTCTCTCCCTACCACTCTTCACTATTAGACACATTATTCTATATTTGGTGACTTTTGAAGATGATTCAAACTATCACACTTTTTTTCAGGTTATCCTTCCGTTACATAAAAAACCGTTAAAAATATTATTTATCTTGGGTGACATGTGTGGAACTTTGTTTACTTGACCAAGGATTCTATGAACACTTAGAAAAGAATGTGACTGAGATTTCATTCATAAAAAACTCTACACAATGACGAAAGCTAGACTTTAAATTTTGTGCTCTATTTTGGCAATTATTAGAATCTCAAAATTTTTAAAACTTGTTCAACTTTTTGGAATATTTTAAATGACATTAAGTACTTCATTACTATGTCCACAAGCTTGCATGTCTTAAAATATATTATTAAGATGTTTTTAGAAATGTCAAAATAGATTGAAATAATGAGTGAATTTGGTCTACCATATATTAGAACCAAGTTAAATTAGAAAAAAATTCAGCTAAATGTAGGTTAATTGCATTCGATTCACTTATCTTGCGGATTAAATAGGTTTGAACCAAGTTAAATGCGGATTGACTTGTAATCCATCAATAATAATCTTTCATTATTTTTTACTAGTTTTTAATAAGTTTCTTATTGTAATTATTTACTATTTTTAATTATGTGGGTTCATAATGTGATCATTTTGAAAACTAAAAGGTTGTTCAATAATTTTTAAAAAGTTTACATGTTTACTTTATTTCTTTGTCAAATTATGTAGGTTGACACTGTAATTTCTAATTAGTATCTTTATAATAATGTTTATTGAAACATGTGAACATTTTGATTGTATTGTTATAAAATATGGGTAAATTCAATTCACTTTGAATAGTATAATAAATAGATAAAATAAATTGGAAAAACAAAATATTCTTATATGAGTCAATCTGTCTAACCCACTAATTCATGATGGATCCAACCGAATTAAAAAATCCTTTATAAACCTTGAAGTTCTTTATATTAGGTCTTTCTTAATCATTACTCAAAATCGTAACTTCTCATAAAAATAACTTAAGTTGACTCATTCTTATATGAGAAAGTACTTACATGTCTTGTTATCCACATCATATTTACATGTTTCTTTTATAAGATGTTGACTCCTTTCTATTTTACCTTTTTCATTTCATATACACTTCTTATTATTATTCCTAAAGATGTAACAGAAATACTTGATCATTTAAAATTATGACAAGTCAAGATTAGGAATGATAATAGGGTGTAAAGTGAGTTTGACTATATTCATCTATGTATGCAAAATAAACTTTCATACTCATCTTTATCTTCATCTCGGTTTACTAATAGGTATATTTGTACTAGCACTTGTACTTGCACCGTCTCAAATATTAATTAAATATTTTTTTTACAAAAACAAATAAAAATCACAATAAAAAAAGATATTATTTAAAATTCAATTTCAACATGATACAATGTCAAATTACAAGATAAAAATTATGATTTCATAAATCATAAAATAGACTATCAAATAAAAATTGCATAATTTTGAATTAATTTTAGGAAAGAGTAAATAATTACACATTATTGAGATTTCATGACAAGGACAACACCTATTATCTTAGAAAATTGAGAACAAAGTTATCTTAGGAATTTGAATGAATTTAATGGATATTAAATGAGTTGTTGAACAGTTGAAAAAGAGAATGAAAAGTTGTGTAAAGAAATAAATTATTCAAATAAAACAAATTTAAGAACCAAGGAAAATTGAGAAAGAAAATGAAAAACTACTTAGCAAAAGAAGTTTGCTTCAAAATAAAACAAAGAACCAAAGAAAATAATGGAAATAAGTTTTCATATTACGTGTTTTAGTAATTTAAAATAGACATTGGCATGAGGACAAGAACATGGTGGGTTTGTTCATAATAATCTTCATTCCCATATTTGATCTAAAAAATCAAGTATTACTCATATCATTCCTTATGCCTAATCAATATGGATATTCCCATCAAAATTGATACGGATCCAAACAATACTCATATAAGCAAATTTATTTATCATCACAACTGGAAGTTAGTTTCTCTTCCATCCAAAAAGAAGACGGTCGGTCGTCATTGGGTCTATACCATTAACTATGAACTCTGATAAAATTGATCACCTCAAAGTTCATTTGGTGGCTAAAGGATGCATTCATACGTGGGCTCAATTATAATGATAATTTCCCTTCCGTAGAAAAAATTGCTGCAAGTCGGGTTTCCCTTACCATGACAATCATTCGTCATCAGTCTCTTCATCATTTTGAAATTAAAATGTTTTTTTTCATGGTGATTTAGAGAAAGAAGTTTAAGTGGAGCAACTGCATTGATTTGTTAGGATTTGTCTAGTTTTGTTTGTAAATTATGTCACCTTCATTATTATCTCAAGCAATCTCCATATATTTGGTTTGAAAAATAATGCCTCATTGTTCAAACCTTTGGAATGAAATGCAAGAAGACAGATTAATGAATTGTCTATTATTATACTTCTCTCGAAAAATATACACTTAAATAGTATATGTTGCTGATATAAATAATGTTGTTAGAATCTCTCAACTAAGAAAACACTAATGAAATCATTTTTACATCCAGAATTTCGAAAGTTTCGAAATTTTTTTATCATTGAAGCAATTCAATCAAAGGAAAGTGTTGTAATTTCTCAAAAAAAAATATGCTTTAGATATCCTAAAAGAGAAGGTATGAATAATTGAAAATATAGGGATAGTTTTATGGACTCACAAATAAATAAATAAATAATGTAAAAAAACATAATGTCAAAACAGGGTGAAGTTAGATAAAACTAGATGAAAAACTTATTTATCTTATTATTATTAGATTATATTTTTCTTTTCTATTTAGTGTTGAGTTTCTTTTGTATTTAGTGTTGAGTTAGTTCATGCAAATTCCTTAGGTTAATCATTGGAATGCTATCGTCCATATCATATATGCCTCAAAAAGGCTCAATGACAAGTTCTACTTTATGAAAATAAAAACAATACTCTAGTATATATAGATATTGTTATGTTGATTGGAAATACTTTCTATTAGAAGATATTGTGTTTTCGTTGAAAAAATATGGTTTCTTGAAAAAGTAAAAAAAAAAAAGTAAATGTAATTTACCTGATCAATTGTTGAAGCTGAATACAGGACAATTGTATCTTTTATGTGTGAACTTATCTGAGTACAACAATTCCTCAAAGAATTAGATTTGAGATCCAACAAATAAAAATGTAATCTTATGTTTCATGGGAAAACCAAACACATAAAGATTATTTGTCAGTTAATTTGATAGCAAAGTCACTACCTAAAGAAGTTAGTATTATGTCAGATCTGATTATCTACCTATAAATGTGTAGAAAAAACCATCGAAAAGACCTCAAATTGAATTTATGTTTCAAACTTGATCATCAATGTGTCCAAACTTGAAAAGAAGTGATAGAATAAGTTCAAAATAATTCAAAAGTCATTAAGTAATACCTATTTGTACCTAAGATTACTTGTTTTTTTACTCTTTGATTTCTCATCTTTTGAATCCAAGATCAGTTGCATATTAATATGAGCATCTAAGGGAGACCGTTTCAGACTCTCAAAATATATAGTTCTCTTTTTCTTTATTTCCTCAAGTAATATATAGAGGGAAGGGAGTAAAATAAAATAAGATTCTCCTGCATTAAATTAAGAGATGCAAAAATTATTTTGTAAAAACTCTCGTGTGGCTTTTTAAATAATTAATTAAACTTGTACAATTTAACTTATGAAATAAAATGCATTTAGATTACCTTCTTACTTTTTCTATAATCGTTATACAAAGGCAGGCTTAACGGCCATACATCTCAGCCTCAATCAAATAGTCACCAGTATGCGAACAAGCAACTGAGGACCTTTCACCAGAGAAATATTAAGGATGCAAAATCGGATGATTTTAGGATTTTCCTCCGCATCGGGAAGTGTCATTTGAAGCACATCTGGAGTTTAAGATGTAAACGTTTCAGTGTCAATTTATGCAGCCATGGCACGATAGTAAAGTTGCGAAGTAACACAACGATGGACAAATAGAGGACTATGTATGATCTCCACAGGTAAAAATTCCAGCAAATGGAAAACATGTTCAGAGAAGGCAGTCATGTAACTCATTATAGTAATTATATCCATTCATATAAAAAAGTAGCAGCAAACATCAGGCACATGTCTCCAACAAGTATTCATTGGTTGCTTTCACATTTTTTTATATATTAACACTTCTTCCAGATCGGGGGGTAACCATAAATAGCTAAAAACTTTAATGTCTGCATGTTGTGGCAGCCATTAATCACAATGACAAAAACAGATTCAATGCGGAACAAAAGATGAAGCATCTGCCATAATAAAAATAGTTTATAAATTTAGCTGATGCGACGGCAACATTAGAGAAGAGGTGGGTATTGCTTTGCCTGCTGCCGGACCCTTCTCTTGTACTCTGCTGCATCCTGCAAAAAAGTATCGCCATGTTAAAACTAACCTTAGATATTAAGACAATGAAGTCTCCATCCACCCACTTCACTGTATAGAAAGAAAAGAGTAAAAATATGTCTTATAAGGATAATCTTATCCATAAACACATAAAAGATGAATATAATAAATTGAATTGAATTCTTTACATACTAAAATCAACTTATACACATCAACTTTTGAAAACATTAGACGATTGAACACTTAGCATCTTTTGCATAGGTTGATTTTAACTTATGCAAGAAATACAATTTACTTTACTTCTTTCTCTTACATATGTTTACAGAAAATTTTATCCAAATAGAATCATATTACAACATCAAATAACAATTTGTCAACACCTATTCATCATACACAATGGTCAAAGTCCTAACATTCAAGTATGCGAGCTGTCATAATACCAATCCTTAGAACGGAGGATAAATAACATCTCAAAACATATTACTACTTTGCCTTGGTTAGTTGGTTTATAATAAAATCATACATTATTTACACTTCAAGAAATATTAATAAAATAAAAAAGGGATAAATGCCTGGATGAATAGATGATAGCCTTCTGTCTGGGCAGGATCAGCAGGATTTGGCTGGTCAAGCAAGTCTTGGATACCCACAAGAATTTGCTTTACTGTTATGGCTGGTCTCCACCCCTGTAAATAATAATGAACCTATGAATCTGTTTGCTCACAAATTAGTTTCAAGCAGTCATCCAATTACCAATAGAGATGTACTTACACTATCCTCGTTAAGTATAGACAGGCACACAGTCCCGGAAGGATAAACATTTGGATGGAAGAACCCTTGTGGGAATTTACACTTTGGCGGCTTGCTAGGGTAGTCTTCACTAAAGTGCAACGTAAGTGGGAAGTAGCCACCCTCCCAATCAGTCTGAAGCAAATGAAACGTAAATTAATATGAAGTAAATACCAGGCTCATTACTCAACAAGTTGCTTAATTCTTTTGCAAATTCATCCAAGGTACACAAGCAAGATATGATTCATTTCCAATAAACTTTCAACCATAAAGTATTTGAGTTACCTTTTGATAAGATATATCAAATGCAAAAGAAGAAATTTCTCACTTTCGATTTCTAAACCAAAGTATCTCACTCGTACCAAAAATTTCATTTGCAAAACTATGACGCAACGGGACAGCATTAATACAGACATATCATTTCATTCAGATTCCTGTATAATGAACTATAGCATTAATGCATGTCTTTGCATTTTCCCATTCTTGTAGGATATTATAGGGGGCTGTTTGAACAGCTTTAATGAATGATTTAATAGATGATCATGTTTTGATGCAGAAATGGTTAAATATTTTCCAATGAACCATGCACGTTTTGGCACCTCTCTTCTTATGATGTCAAAACCCCTTGAGTCTAACCCCTCAGTGAATACCTGGGAATATAAAAAGTCATGTCTACCAAAGTGAGAGTCAATACTCAATATGCATACAGTTTAGTCCAAATCCTAACTTTGAAGATTGCTATAGATTGTTTCATATTTTATCAGCAAATTCATATCTATGTTTTAAAAATGGTCCAAAGCCACAAGTTTGCCACAACATCAAGTTAAAGGAGTCTCTGTAACTTCAATTGTAACCAAATTGACTACATTTATCTGAAATTTCCCACAACATCAAGGTTTGCAACAAAACCCCAACCACAATCTAAATCCTTGGTTGTGATTAACATTAAGACGTAACAAATACGTCAAAAAACTGAAAGATAAGTGAGAGATATGCACCATGTGAGAAGGAGATGGATTTGCTTTTATGAGGAAACAAATAACAACTAGGGAATGGTTTGTCAACCAAGTTCATGTAGGTAATAAGCAAATGTGTTACGGAATCTTTTGAGGTATGAGAAGAAGTAGATTGAGAAACCCAGCAGGGATGTAAGTATTGAGGTCCTATGTCAACTTAGATATGGTCAAAATAGAGATTATAAAGGCTTGAGCAACCTTCATCTTGTGAAATTATTGAGTCGATTTAGACGCAACCAAAATTCAAGACGGTATGGACCATCCCTCACCACTTTCTTTAGGCAATATTAAACAGTCAATACTACTATCTCCTTCTCATCGTTCCAGATGTACACACTAGGCGTGAGTCCATGCTCCAAATGTCCCATCTAAGGTGCGTCGAGATTCCATATAGACCATGGGTATGCCCAAAATAGGCTAGGGCAATCCTCACCTAATGAGTTAGTTGATTGCAGATGCGTCCCCTTTTTTAATTATAAATCCCCATTCCAGAACATGAAATCAGAGACAATAATCACAGGATCAATCAACCAAACCTCGAAGACAACTCTTCACGCTGTTGATGGCAAAATAATCCAACTGGTTCAGCTAACCAAACCTCAACCACATTTTTTCGTGTACAGTGGTCACACTGAGGTTAAAACCAACGTTTCATCATACTAAACAAAACCCCTACCATTAGATCAATCCTAATGAGAACCAAACCTCAAACACTGCCCTTCGCAAAAGCAGACATTACATCAATGTAGTTTATTGAATGTATTTATTACAGTCTGAAAACTGAATTTTGAAAATAATATCAACATCTTAAAATGTGTTTTGGAAACTAATTTCTGGAAAAGAAAAAGGTATTTTTAGGAAAAAAAAATCTAAAGGGATGTAAACGTAAAACAAGATGCAATTAGCAATTGACCAACTTTTAAGGTTGAGAATAGCCCGCCTCAATTCAAGAGTACGAAGAAGGACGAAGAGTAGGCAAAGGAGATTCGCTGCTTCGGAGTACCAACAGAGATAAACATTACAAGAACAGCTGTGATTTCATAATCAAAAGCAAAGAAAATGAAATTTGTAGAATTCGATTCATAACAATCAGGAAACGCGTAACGTATAAAAGAAGAACGCGAAAACACACCCCAGCCTTTCCAGGAATTGTGCAATGCCACACCATCAAGTTCACGGTTCCGTCAGGCAGCGTCTCCGGCTTCGCAACAAAACCCTAAATCACAAAAGAGAGAAAAAGGTGAAAACAAAAACGTCCCCACTGAGAAAGGAAGGAATCGATTAGAAAGAGTTGTACGGACATGAGGATGGTTCTTCCGCCACGACTTGCGCTCTTCGGTGAGACGTCCACGAGCAATACCACCAGACATCTTCTCTATCTCTCTCGAGTCACGCAACGCAACGCAACGCAACACTTCACTCGCTCCGAGTCGGCTCAGTGTTTCCCAGTTCAATAAGCACTTTTCTCACTTCCTTCCTTCCTTTCTCCCTTACCTCCTTGGCATTGCGTTGTGGTTGTGGGCAAACGCGGCATTTTTTATTGCTCTGCCTCCCATCGAACGTACGGTCCTGATTCCATCTTAGATTCTCGGGGGCAGCCACCGGTGTTGTCGTTTCTATGTTTTTTGCTTTTTATTATTTTTTCTTATCATATCCTTAAACCAAAGTCAATGCATTATTGTATAGAATATATTTTCTTATTTATATTTTTATTATTAATTAAAATTGAGTGATTCTTCCTCCAAAATTACTATAAATCTAATAAATTTGCATATGATTTTATAATTTAAAACATTTTAATTAAATATAAAAAAGTGCATTAAAATACTATGATATAGTAAGTCTTTCGCGTTTCCCCTCTTGTATTATTGTACTTATTCCTTTTTTATGTATATTTTGTAACATCGCGTGAGAATCACGCTGTCATAGCCCACACCCCGTTGACGTGACATATGTACCATCCGTTTTCCAAAAATTGACTAACCTAATTTGGGATGCTATCGTAACTTTTTCATCACACCAGTAATATTTTTTAAAATGATTTCAAGATAGATTTCATATTCTTTTCAAATAAAATATAAAATTAAGGCTTAAATGCTTACTTCGTCTTCATGTTAAGAGATGAATTTGTGTTTAGTATCTAGTTTTAGAAATGAAGATATTGGGTCTATATTATGAAAAGTAGATGAATAAGGTCCACAGAATAACAACAGAGAGAAAAAGTTGGACAGTAGAAGAGAGAAAAGAAAAAGTACGGCCACATCAGCATGGACTTAAGGTCGTTGTTGTCAATTTAACGAGACATGATCTTATTCATACACATTTTTCATAACATAGGAACACAATGTCTTCATTTTTAAAACCGGATACTAAACACAAATTCACCTCTTAACATAAGAACAAATTCACCTCTTAACATAAGAACGAAGTAAGCATTTAAGCCTAAAATTAAAGAAAGGTGAGTATTTATATTGATTTATATCATTATATTAAAAAATCACTTTATATATACATATATAAAGTAATCTAATTGAAATAATTATTTTATTAATTGTTTCGAAGTGGGGTTAATTTCAACTTTCACGAATAGTTCAAAGTCTTGTGTTCGGATAAGAGGATAAATTTGAGAGAGAGTGATTAATGGATTTGAGGAATTTGAAAATGAATGAATTATTTTTTTTTTTTGAATAAATTGGAAGGTAAATGAAAATAAATTTTTAAAGTAAAGTTTGTAAAAATTAGTATAAAAGTTGATTGATGTGACAAATAAAAAAATAGTTTAATTGGTAAAAATTGAAGATTATTAAAATACTCTTAGTAATAAAAGTAATATAAATTGATAATTATTAATATTATATATATTGTAAAAATTATTATAAGAATAAAAAAATTAAATGAAAAAAATTGTATTTAAGTAAAGTGAAATAATTGTTTTTAAAATATAATATGGAACTGAATCCCTTAACTAAACTGAATATGGTGTTGTGTTCACTTTACAAAGAAGTCGGAACCGAATCCCCTCTCCTAGAATTGAATATGGTGTTGTGTTCACTTTACAAAGGCGCTGAAAGCGAATTCAATCTCCTAAAATCGAACATGGTGTTGTGTTCACTTTACAAAGGAGCCGGAATCGAATCCCCTCTCTTGGAACCAAATACAAGGCTTCATGACTTTGCACACAAAGCTGTAACTGAACTTACTTTTTCTAAAACCGAATACGAGCCTTCAACACTTTGCACACTGAAACTGAATACGAGTCTTCATCACTTTGCACACACATGTGGAACCGAATCCACTCTCCCTGTAACAGAATACACCTTTCCCTAGATTTGATTCCATACTTTGCATGCATTTCAATTAATTATAATGACTTTTTCACTTAAATGGAAGGAGGGTAAAGGAGGTATTTCACTCCTAATCCACACAAATCACATGGCTTGAGCGAAGATGGAATAAACCCTTCATCCCACAAATCCATCTTCATCCATTGATGTTTATTCGTTAAAACAAACACGATTCAAAATAGCAATCTATCTCTCTCAATCACCGGTGTAATTCATTAATCCGAACACAACATAAAAGTTGTTTCTTATTTCGAATCCTCTTTAGTCATTAGTCTAATACTATTTGAATGACACTTGCAGAAGATGTTCTAATGTCAAAGTTAGTTCGAACTTGATAGTTTAGATATTAAATGTATATTAAAAATAATCATATACTTTTTTACCTCAAACTTGTATTTATAGATTTTGATTTGATTAGTAGGCTCATTACAGCCTAATTGTCAGTAATTACACATTGTTTTAAGTTGTATATAATTATGATTAATCTTATCAGAGGCTCGACGCTTAGTTTTCCTCCTAGTCGTGTATAGATACTAGATATCGACCGTCATTTTGTGACTGACTGAATGATCATACGATACACTAATTTTATTTTTTAAGTTGTATTTTTTAATATTTAACTATTTTTTAATATAATTATTTTTTCAAATTTAATCATTTTTTCGTAATTTAATATTTTCTTATAAATTAACTATTTTTTTGAATTAAAATAACTATTTAAAATATTAAACAATTACCTAAAATAGTAAAAATTATTGAAAATAAAATTATAAAAATTATTTATATTTGTTTTTGTGATTATAATTTTATTATATTTTGTTATTATAAAACAAAATACACATGTACATACATGATTATTAAACTGTTGTAAAAACATTATTACCTTAAATAATAATGTAAACTTATACTGTGTCCAAACCAGAAAATTGGTTTGATGTGATTAATGTGAATAGTCCTAATTGTATTTTTTTTTTCATTTTTATTGTTTTTGTTAGTATGATTATGCTAGAAAATTGTTTCATCCAAAAAATTGAACAGTCTTTCAACTTTTTTTCTAGGTCCAACATCTCTTATCATTATTTTTTTAGGTTGTGGATTTGTTTATGAAGAGAAGATTATTTTTGTTCTATTTCTTATCTTACTTGTTTTGTGTACTTTTTAGTCTTGTTATTATATTTTTATTGTAGTTTTCTTAATATTAGGTAAATATGTGAATTTAGGTCTATAAATATGTGAGGGACAGATTGACTTAATGTCAGAAAAAAAAATGACGTGACACTTCACCGTTAGCCACCTCACTTGATTTTTAACGTCGTTTGTTTTGGAGGACCAAAAATTATGGTTTCCTTAAAGAGAGGGATCAAAGCGTACAAAGTTTGAAAGAGGGACGAAAAACAAAATCGCTTGATAATTGAGGGACTAAAAACATATTTAACCTTTTATATATATATATATATATATATATATATATATATATATATATATATATATATATATATAGTTTATGACATAGATTACATCATTCCAAATTAATAAATAAATTATAGTCAGAATTAAATTATATATTATATATTTTATTTGATAAGATAATAATAAATATGATATTAAAATATTAAAAATTATAATATATTAGATTATCTAATAAATATATAATTTTATATATGTACATAGATGATATTGTTTCTAAATGTTAATTAAAATTTTGTATTATAGTCAAACACATTTTAACCATGACCCTAATCCACTTGAGAGAGGGCATTAGGAGTTGGGTTTTAATTTTAAGTAGGGGTCTCTTAAAAGGGGTTTTTTCAAGAATGAGTCATGGGTCAATTTGACATCTTTAAGCTCACTATCAAACAACAAATATCCAACCTTAGTTCTTCTTTCCATACAAAAAAAACTCCAAGAATAAGTGAGCGTAGAAAAGCAAAACACCAAACTAAAATGAACTTTACAAATATGAACAAGTTTTACAATAAATATAAATTATCATAATTTTTTTATGGAAATTTATAATCAAATTTCTAGCAACGATGCAAATAACTTCAGGATCCCCAAGGTTGGAAGCAATCACACCAACAAGTGCACTAGTTCATTGTAGTAAATGTTGTATCCACAGGGATTTGATAAACTTTTATCAAAAATTGTGATATTATTTGGATTTATAGTTAAAACTATTTGATCGAAAAATATGATGGTGTCCAAAATTTAAAGTTAAAATTAAATGACTCAATGATATGAAACATGTTGGGATTATACCTCATTACTCTATTATTATGCATGGTTATTGTTTTATTGGATTAGAAGAGTTTATTTATTATTCCTGAAAGTACATTAATTTAATCCTAGCTCCATATCTACAGCCTAAGACCTAAAATCATATAACTTAGGGTGAATTATCCATGTCTTAGTGAATAGGTTGTTGCTTTAAGACTGAGACTCTATAACCAACTAAGACATATAGACATATGTCTATCACCTAACAACATTAAATGATTCAATTGGACCTATAAGACGAATTAGCTTTCGCTTAACTCGAGTTATATGTGCAATGGATTATTGATTAGTTAATCAGACATGAAATGCGAACTGAATCACTAACATATGAAAGAACACTTGAATAAAGCAATAAAATAACATTGATACGTAAATTCCTAGAGCTACATCCAATTCCAACACTTGAAAGTTCAACAACTCATGATGATTCTAACAATTTATCATAGGAGTTGTTGTTTATTCCTAATGTCTCCTGTATTCTAAAAGATATTACAAGTGAAGTGAGAGAGAAACTTTAGAGAGACTACAAACCTAGGTATCAAATTCTCGATCTTAAAACAAGGGGGTTTGCCCCCTAATTTATAGAAGTTTGAAGGTTAGTTGCAACTCTAAACACGGTGGCCAATCTTGTGAGTTTTCCTTCCATGGAGCATTTCCTTATAGCTTAGACTTTGTTCTTGTTGTTCAATCACGAAACTTTCAATGATAGGTTTCCTCCATGGTTAAGCTCCATAACTTGGTTTTTCATATTGTTTCATGGTCAAGTTTTCCTCACGTGGCTCAGACACCATATTCTCTACTTAAGCTGTGGAAGCAAAATTTGAATCTCATTTGAAACTATCTTTTTGTGCTCAGGTTGTGGTTCTTTGGCGCTCTTGTGTTTTGTTTCTTCCAAATTTTGTAGAATTTCATCCAAAAATGCTTTAATTTACCACATATGTTTATATCAAAATGCTTTCAGTAAATTCTAAATAAAAGGAGTAAAATCTTAATATATGCAATATAATCAATAAAAATAAGTGTTAAATGCATGTGAATTATAGATAAATGTCTAAAATGAGTTAATCTATCCATGCGTTATACAACCCATATATTAACTTTTAATCTATCCACATAATGTAGGGAATTCTCTTTCACTCATCTTATTACTCTTCAAACATTAGATCAATTTTTTCTACAAATTATTTATACATTTTCTTTATAACATCATATGATAAGATGGAGTTTTATAATAAACTATGTAACTCTTAATCGTCTCACATTTTGGACAAAAAAAAAGTAATTTTCCAAACATATTGAATGGAATGATATCTTTATATCAAAAATTAATGTTTTTATCATTAACCTTTTTTCACCATCTTTTTCACATTTGATTCGAAAGCAAAGTAAACATCATCATTAAATTGTTCCTCTTCTTTATTTTAAATTAGTCTTCCAATCTCATTCTCAATGTTATTTTGTCTTGTAATGCTCACTATATTGATCATCAATTTATTTAATGTTTTGCAACCTTGTTTTCTTCATTCACAAGTTCTTAATCTTTACAAAAACTTTTATCATTAAAGTTATAACTTATTTTAGTACCATAGCCCAAGGGTTATAATATTATATAATATCATCTGCAATATGACATTTCAATCTAAAAATTTATATATTTGTAGTTTATGATTAAAAATTAGTGTATCATGTGACCATTCAGTTAGCCATGAATCAGGCGGTCAACCTTTACAACTATCCACGAGTGAGTCACTAGAAAAACTGGCCGGTTAGGAAGGTGAACCGATCGACCAATGGTTCAAACAATTAACCATAAAGCTAACCAACTCAGAGGTAAAGTGTAATTATCCATAATTCGGTCGTAATTAGGTGGTTAATCAAAAGCTCATTCCAAAATCTATAAATATAGGTTTGAGGTAATGAGGTAGGTAATAAGCATCTATTGTACCCTTAATATTTGAGCTACCAATGTTGAGTTAACTTTGGTCTAAGAGAATCTAAACACCTCACACCCATAAGCTCCCTTATTTTCTCAAATCTTGTGTGTTTAAGTGGTTTGGTAAACACATCAGTCACTTGTTCTTCAAAACACAATGTATCAACTATGGCCTTCTTTTGTTGACTTGATACTCAAGAAATGGAACTTTGTTTTTGTGTGTACTTCTTTCATGCAAGACTGGATTTCTTGTGACTAATAGAAGGTTATCTATGTGTTGACTTCTTCTATGTGTTTACTTCTTTTATGTGTTGACTTGGGAATAATGTCCAATTCTAAATTGTCTAGTTCTTTAATAAACTGAAAGGTTATTTGTAGAAGATATTCTCATATTAAAATCAGTAAAGATTTGGTTATTCAAGTATAATCACCTATCTCCTTACCTCCTATCTGTATTTATAGATTTCGAAATTTAACTTTAGATTAGTCACAACTTAATTATGGCTTAATTGGTAGTAATATACTTTGTGTTAAATTCATCTCTCCATTACATGATCGTTCGGTCCTGTTTCTTAATCGTATGATCACGAAAAAGACTTGTACGAAAAAGTAGACTATTCATGTCATAGATTATATAGTCATACCATACAACATAAATCATAAAAATAACTATCAAGAGTGATCTTCATTAATTAATTTATTGTTGTTTATCCGTTCAAAATGTTTAATATAATGATTATTGAGATTTTATGTGGTTTAAGGAAAATGTTTTCACGCGGATGGTCTCAAATTATTAATGTATTTTATTAAGAACGATGTTAATGACATTGGTTGATTCATAGTAGTTGTTTAAATTTGTATGAATATTTAAAGCAAAATTATTTATCGTTAATTCAATTTTTTTCGTTCAGGTTTTGGGTAAAGAATTTAGCCCATTAATTCGTACCTTATCCGGATAGAACTACATATTGCACGAGGCTTGAGCCCACCCCACTGCAACAGGTAGACCCCATTGGGCTTTGATTGGACTTTTCTACCACAATTTATGTTGGGCCATGCTAACATTAACTGAGGTATAATTGCTTGAGAGGGATTTTTTTATGCAACGATGACAACTACGTTTCAACTCTGAACACTGTACAAATTACTCTTTTCTCTACCACCGTAGGTGTTTAAGGGATGTAACAGTTGTGTAATTTGATGAATTTTTATATATTTTTATTTTAAGTTTGTACAGAAAATTTTAGGGAAATGTTTTCACCAGTTTATTTAAAATTAGAAACAAATTAACAAACGCCATCTTAATTTTAATGGCAACAATATAATTTAGAACAGAATGATTTAAAAATAAAAATATGTATGTGTTAATTATCATAACTGAGAAAATATTTATATTTACTATAAAGGTTAAATTTTTTAATTAAAAAATTACAATAAAAATAGATAAACAATGATATCCCATTATAAAATTGTCTACACACACGAACCGCGTAAGTTGTTCAAGTGCATGTAAACAAATCCAATAAAATATAAGGCATCATTGCTATAGATGCAGACCCACCAACTTAAGTACCAAGTTCTCCTAAACTACAGTATATTAGTTTAACATAATCCTTTTACATCATTCTAATCAAGGTCTATATTTATACATTAATAATGTCATTATAGGTCAAAGATAGAGTGATCTTATCTTTCATCATTAATCACGGAAGTAATTAATATGCATATATTATATATTATATATTATATATGTATATGCTTAATTTGTATCATCTCATGAGTCATGAGACCTTTAGTGAAATGTGGTGATGAGAAAGTGACAAGTGCTTGTGTTTTATTTGTTTGTTTTTGTAAAGGGCAAATTGTAAATAATAGAGCAAGATTTATGAAAGCAATCTAAGTGTGTTACATGGCAACTTGCATGTTTGCACACATGCAGATACTGACAAATGCTTTTTGAAGCTTGCACTGAAAAGAAGAAAGGCATATGATAAAATCACATACAATACAAGGCTTAAATAAATCCAATGCAATTCTCTCACTTAAAAAACTTAGTTTCTGTTCAAAAAAGTAGATGAGGGAAATTGACCACGAACTATAACTAAATCAGGACCACAATCATAATGACACCTCAAAAGCTATCTTATTACTTATCTACATCACCCACTTTTTAAAAAGGGGCAATTTTATTTTATTTTCTTAATTTTTTCCTTTTTTACATCTTTAATTACATTGATAAAGTGAGAAGTTTTAGGGATAGATGGGAAAACCGAAAGATGTTTCTCCATCAATATTTTTTTTGACAATTTTCTATCATTATTGCTAACAGCTCCCGGCCTAATCATACCATTCGATGATAAACATGTTTTGGAAAAACAAAATAATAACTTTTCAAATGCTTAGCAGCTCCTCACTATTCATTAATTTAGAAAGGTGGTGTTTTTCATTTCATTATTGTTTTCATGGTTACCAAGAAACAAAGAACTGTCATCCATTTTACTCATAGCATATGAAATACTTACAGAAAAACAGTAAGATATTATTAACAATGACACATTCATTTTGATAGATACAGTACTTCTAAGACCAAAAGTTTAGATTATTCAGAAAATAAAGAAACGATACCTTATAATGTAATATATAAAGTTCTGCAGAAAAGGGAACATGGTACTCAATGCTGTTTTTTTCACTTTTGGTTTAGGTGCCCTTTTTGAGCTCTACGGAATTATACCGTTCGATCAAATCAAAATGCACGGCGAAATACAGCATAAAAAATAAATAAAATCAAAATACTAATTTAATTCTGTCGATTTTTTTCAGTCAGTATGTTTTTTTCTTATATAAAGTTTTTATTTTCGTTAGTTTTATTTAATTTAATTATTTTTATTAATACTATTTAAATAATTAATAGACAATAAATAGTGTGGGTATTTTTTTTATTGTTTTTTGAAAGAAGGTTCATTTGTCAAGATCGTGTTATATTTAGTTTTATTTTAATAATATTTTTTATTTTTATTTTATTATTTTTAAGTAGAAATATTTCGTTTATTTTTAAATTAGGACTAAATTTAATTTTTATATAAATATTATACAGAGTTTTTGTTAAAATTTGTAATTTATTTTTAATTTAAAATTTTCATAAAGTATTAAATAGTTAATATGATTTTTAATCTTTTAAAATTGTAAATTTGTAGTTTTAATTTCCAGCTTATTCTAATTTTAAATCAACTCTAACTCTAAATTAAGAATATTTAATAAAAATATTAGTATATATTTATATAAAATTAAATTTGAAATGATAGATCAAATTATTTCATTTTAAAATAAAAATTAGTGTTGGTAATATAAGACACTAATACCTATGATTGTTACTCACTTGACACATAGCTAACTTGACATGTAGACATCTTTCTAATTTAAGAAAAAATAAAAAAATATGAAATATAATAAAAATACTTTTAAAAAATCACAAACTACGTAACATACGTTTGTTCACTATTAATTATACAAACAACATTAAAAAACTTAAACAAAACTAATAAATATTAAGTTCTTATTAAAAGAATATTAAAATTAAAATAACAAAGTCAAATGAAAATAAAACTAAATTAATACTTTAACCAATAAATAAAATTTGCAACAGAAAATTTTAGCATGCCTTTTGAACTAAAAATTAGAGGTAATTTATGAAAATATGGAAAAACAGTATAAAGTGATAGATGGAATTTTCGAAATCTTTTCGCAAAGTAATGTTTGTATTTGTTTTTATAAGATAGTAAATGGAAAACGTTTTAAATAGTAAAATAATAAATTATATATTCTATATTGATTCATTTGATTTGATGTGCAGTTCTCCTTTAAAAAGTATGTAAGATTTCGCTAATTTTTTACAAAACTTACGTAGTCTTTCTATACAAGTGTACAACAAGTATTTTTATCATTTATGATTCACCTAATCAACATGATTAGCTTGAGTTTAACCATTATTGGTTTATAAATATTTGAACCACTTATTGTCTCAAGTATTCTAACTACTTGCGGTTTCAAACTTAGATAACACGTTTAGAGAAATATTGTAATTTTTTTCAGAATTTACAACACAAATAATGTTAAGAGTAAAAGTATATATAACAACTCTTAAAGGGATAATATAAGCAAAACAAAGAATATTGTGATTTGCTAAGATTTTTCTTCTCAAAAGAAATATATCTTTAGATCATATATAAGCACAGTAAACTTGAGTTTACTTATTCTATTTTTCTTATATTATTGTATCATTCTTCTGGTCTTCTCTACAAATTTTCATCCATATATATAACCTTTCATCTATATATAGGCTTTTTTTGAAATATAACCGCTAAATAAGAAAATTGTCAACCAAGAAAATCAATGTAAAAGTTGTTAACTTTGTGTACTCACTTATTTAATTAATTAGATATTCCTTTTACTTTTAAAAAGAATTATGTGTGGTGAAATGACAATGCAATAAAGAGAATAAAGTAAATTATAAGAAATAAATTACTAATTAAAGTAAAAAAACAAATCAATAGAAATAGTAATTTAAATTGCAATAATCACTGAATTAGTCATTTGTCTTGCGGCATTTCTTAAAATGAAAGTATTATTTCAAAATTTCTTATAATTATAAAATATAAAATAAAACTATTTATATATTTTGTAGTCTTGATGCAGCCGTTACAAAATTTTGAATTTGAAATATAAATAAACAAAATTTTTCTAAAACTAACTCTTAGCATTGGGTAAATGTCATGAAAAAAAAATTAAGAAAAATGATTTTTTAACATACTTAAAATTTTTATATTTATTTGATATTATCTTTATTTACTTTTTAATTTTTTTTAAATATAAAATTTTACATTTTATAATCATCTTACTCTCTTACTCTATATGAAATGTAAAAGTGTTCAAATTACAATCATTTAAAAATCAATATTCATTAAATCTCCTAGCAATTGATCTTTTGTTCTCTTTCTTGATTTGTTGGTACCTTTGCTTCGATAAGTGATCAATTGACGTTCTAAAAGGGGTAAATAACCTACTTCAATCACCTAGCCATAAGTAAATAACCGACTTCTAATGATTTGTATACCCTTCTAACGAGTTCCAGACCCGTCTTATGATGTTATTCACTTAAATCTAGGGCTGGGCAAAAATAACTGATTTGTAGTGTACTATAGTTAATTATACTATATTATACTCAAAAAAAACTGATCCACTTTTACTAAAAGTTCAGTATATTATTTTATGGTTTAGTTTTTAAAAACTGAACTTATAACAGTTTCGGTTCAGATAAAAAATTATTAATGAATTTTTTAAGACAAAACTTTTTTATCACAAATTTTTTTATTTTTTTTATCAATAAACATATATTAAATTTTAAATAATATTATTTTAAGTAATAAAAGTAAAATATATTTTTTTAAATTTAATTTTATTAAATGATTAAGTAATATAAATCATAAAAAAAAGACTATATAAAAAAATAATACTTTAAATATATTATATTTTTTAACATATTATTAAGTATGTAAAAATATGTTAAAAAAACTTTTAATGATATTAAAATGTGTGTAAGCGGACACACTAAAATAACTATTTATTTTAAAAATCAACTTACTTTAAAATAAATATCAATATTATTATTTTAAATGATAGTATTTTACATACTAAAACTAAAATATATTTTTTAACGTTAAATTTTATTAAATGAATATATAATGAAATATCATAAAAAAATAGTAATGTAGCAAAAATAATTAATATTATAGAAATATCAAATGACAAAAAAATTAACAAACGTTTATTAAGAGTAACTTTTCTAGTATCATCTTTTATTATATTACAATAATTAATAAATATTAGTTTAATTTTTACATAATAAAATATAAATAATAAATAATTGATTAATAAAACAATTTTACGAGGGAACAAAATAAATATAAATAAAAAATTATTTTAAAATAAAATAAGTAGATAAAAAGATAAAATAAATTATATACACATATAAAACAAAAAAATATAAATAAAAAATTAAAAATATAAATATAAAAGTAAAATAATATTCATGACAAAATAAATATAAATAAAAAAATAAAAAATAAAATAAATAAATAAATAATAAAATAATTTCCATACACATAATAATAAAAGAAATATAAATAAAATAAAAAATAATAATATCAAATAATTAAAAAGTTAATTTGTAAGACACTTATGAATAAAATAAAATAAATATTAAAATAAATTTCAATTAAAAAGAACATGTATTGTTATACTATTCAGTTTAAAAACTAGTATAATTCAGTTTAAAAACTAGTACAATTCAGTTTGAAATTAGTATAATTAAGTTTAAAATTAGTATAGTTAGTAGTTCAGTTTAATTTATATTCTAGTTTAGTACAATTTAGTATAGTTGAGTTCAGTCCAGTTTGATAAAACAAAAAACAGTTCAGTTTGTCTAAACTGTTTTATAGCTCAGTTCAGTTTTGACAAATTAGTTTTTAGTTCAATACAGATTTTAGTAATATAATGCAGTTCAGTTCTATTTGTTCATCCCTACTTACATCATCCTTGTCAAATATTATTATACAGGACATACTTCTATTAGTAGTCAATCCCATACTGACTCTCAATATTTTGAATTATGAAGTTAGACAACATGTAGTTAAAAGGTTAAGTTTAAAATTAAATTTTTAAGTCGGTGTTAATTTATCGAAAACAACCATTTACCAGACTATTTTACTTTTAGATCAAGTTAAATAAGATGAACCCTTGAAATACCATGCTTTTTAAAAAGTAAACAAAATCAGACCCTTAAAACATAACTGATATTCCAATTTAGAGTTCTATCTTTCACTTATATGAATCAGCAAGCAACCTAACCTTTCGTTGTAACTTGTAACCATTGAAGAAGAGACCCTGAGCTCATCGAAGAGACAAAAAGTGGTGGGTTAAAAAGTGAGTGATTCTTGTAACCCAAAAAATGTATTCTTTTAACTTGTAAGAAAGTGATTTGCTAGAGACCAAGTCCAATCATGTTCACTCCTTTTCTGGAACTTCTTTATCAGCGTAGATTGCACTTCCAAGATGAAACATACCACTGAGGTTCCTTATTTTTCTCATGACGTTCTATTTGTCCCTTCTCAATCTATGAAATTCCGAAGAATCCAATGAAAGAAAGAGAAATCGAAGTCAACATCGTAGTCAGCAAGACCAGTTTGTTGTTCAGTGTGTTTTTCAAGTAAAATGAATATGAATATGAATATATTTCATCATCAAATTCAGATAAACTATTGTTACACTTAACTAAACTATCACTCACCAACTCTTCTTCACCAAGGAAGCTAATTGCTTTCCGTGACTTGTATTTTACACGATTCAAATCTAAGCAATACAAAAAAAATGATAAACAAACAAATTTTATGGGTGAATCAGAAATTGATGCTCTGATCGAGAAGGACACCCCAAACCAGTTACTGCTATGTTCTCAGAAATCTTGGTACGTGTTTGGTATCTTGAAGATACTTCCAAAATAAATTAAAGAAGAAACATACGTTGCTTTGAAATATTTTATTTCACAAAAATACTTAAGTAAATAACTTTGCATAGCTTTGGATCCCTCTCCCACATGCACCAAGTCAAAAAAAAGTTACCCCAAAATATGTTACATTTTTTATTTTCTTTTCTCTTTTTGCGCATCTCAAATGGAATCCAAGAGCAACTTCACAAGTTCCCAACTCAAATCAGCCACGTAATGATAGAAATAAGTATTATATATTATTATCTAATCACAAATTATCTTGCTATAATATTTATCTTTAAAATAGTATTAATGATATTTTTTTGGTATCAATAATATATTATTCTAAAACTTATAATAGTAAAAAGTAATGTTGTATCAGGAAAAATAAAACGCACGGATTTATTTAATGTTAGGGACAAGATGAAGTAATGTTACCAGGTCATGTTACAAACAAAAAGGATTTATTTAAGATAAGATAAAACATTCTTATATTAAGATGGTTCGCTGCGCTGCTCGTTTCCGCAACAGACGAATAAAGAAAAGTGTGTTATGAACCCGTTTTGCAACATGTATCAAATACTATTCACTTATTATTATGGTGTCAATACGTGTACTCATACATACATGTGTGTCTTTTTTATTAATTTAAATTAAAAAAAAATAATTTAAAAAAATAGTAAAATAATTTCTTAATTTAAAAATATTTAAATTTAAATTAATGATAATTTAAAAGATAAAAATAGAAATGTAATTATTTTAGTTTGAAGTAACAATTACTTAATGTTTGATATATATAGACTAATGAAACACATGCGGGCATGTGTGTTAATAATTTATCTTATGATAAAAAATAATAAAATTATATCAATAAAAATAAATATAAATATTTTTATAATAAAAAATAATCTTTATTTATTTCATAAATATTTTTTATTATAAATAATTATTTTAGTTTTAAAAAGTAATTAAGTTAAAGAAAAAGTCAAATAACAAAACGGTTAAAATAAAAAAAATTCACCTAAAGGGTTAAATTATTAAAATGATTATTTTAATTTAAAAAAAATATTTTTTAAGGATAAAATTGGAAAACAAAATGTGTACATCAAGAAGATGAATTCTCTTTATATAATAGTATAGATATAGATTATTTGTATATAAGGACCTTGTCCCATGCCTATTCAACTTGACCTTCAAAAAGAAATTAATTTGTTTTATTCATTCAAACAAACTATTTAAGAAATTAAAAACATTCAATTATAAATAATTCAAATATAATGTATTTCAATTTTTAAAAATTATTTATCAAAAAAAGAAGATTAAGATAAGTTTCTTAAAATAATATAATTAATTAAAATAAGAGGATATTAATTTAAGAAGTGTTTATTTCAAGTAAATTACTTTTATTTTTAAAAATTTAATTGTTTTAGAATAACTACATATTTTTTATTTTATTCTTTAGATATTTTTTTCACTTTTATTTTTAATTAAATTAATATCAATTGCAAAAATACTAATTTTAATTTATAGAAATGTAAAATCATATACAAAATAAGCAAAACAAAAAATAGTTTAGAGTGGCCTTTTACAAAATCATTTTTAAAGATTTAATTAAGTTTAAATTACCTTATAAATTTAGATATTTTAAATGGAGTTTCTATTAAAAACTTATTCTATTGAATTTTCAAAATATTTTTTATTTTTGTATAAGTATTTAAACTGAATATTATTGTTTTTTCGTTTCTAACTCGTCGATCAATTCATGTCTTTCTTTTTTAATCTTCTCTAACAAAAATGTTAATTTGTTCTTGGACAAAAAATAAGCATGTTGGTCGATGAATTGAAGGATATTGAAGAAGGAATGAGTGGGTTAATTGATGAGTTAGAAACTATAATACAAAAGTTATAGTCATGTCATTACATTAAGATAATAATTAAATGATAGAATAACTAAGTAAAAATAAAAAATATTTTAAACAATCAATAAAATAAAAAATAAATAAAAAAAGTTTAAAATGCCTAAATATATTAAACACTTGAAATTTTACCAAGCCTTATTTTAATAGTGAAGGTCAAAAAATGTGTATTGATTATGGACTTTTAAAATTCGTTTCTCCTTCGATCAATTATCATTTATGCATAATTAATGTTTGTGCAAGGATATGTGATAGAGTACACAAGAACATGCGAATCTCACTTGAGATTGGATGTGATTCAATGCTAAAAAGAATAAAAATAATAATTTGCTCTTATTTAAAAGGTCTCATTTAGTAAAAAGTCTCATTTTAAGTCGGATTTTCAAAATTAATAGTCAAATGATGTTAAATATACTTATTGGGTGATAAGTGACCTTGTGCCTCAAGCATGATATTTGGAACACCACTTTGATATTTATGAATGAATGAAAGACAAGCATTTGGGAGATACACCCCCATTTATGAGGGTTCTATCCCTACAAAGCTAACTTTTAGACAACTTTAAATAAGGTACTGTCTTCTTCTACAAGACCTAATTAACCTTTAAGGAAGTACACATAACTAATTTAGAACCTCTAATTAAATTAGGAGGAGACAGAAAATATACATAAAGCATTTAGCTAAAGCAAAGAAAAAAACAAATCCCCGAAAAAGGAAAACTTTGAACCCTCTTTAGACACTTTTTGAGGAAGGAAATACAATTCTTCTTCCAAGGATCCTTTTCCATGTTAATGCGTAATGTAATTAGATTCATTTTAATGTAGCTATTATTTGTTCATATTCAATTTAATTAATAAGTATTACTTTTCTATTTAATGTTCTTGTTGTTCTAATTAAAAAAATAGAAAAATATATGATTTTATAAGTTCAGTTTGAAATTGGAAAAGACAATGAATAATTTTTTTGATGAAAAGGGTAGAAAGTGAGTATTTTGATGAACATGTGAGTGAGGGCCCAAAAGCTTGTTTTTGCCCCTTATGCTACGTCTGAAGATGGTGGTGGCTATCCTTTTCAGTCCTCTAACTTTTCATCCTCATTTATCTTTTAGCATAAAACTGCCATCTGGGCTCTGCAACCTGGGACTCCACACAACAAGGTTAGCTCCTGCACCACAAAAACACAAACCCTTTTCTTCTCTTTCCCATTATTTTCTTCCATCCACATTATTCTTCACACACTCAGACTTACCCATGAAATTCTTCACAGCAAAACAAAAATACACAACTTAATAATTTCAACCCAACTTTATAAAATTAGTTGTGAGGGCTGGTTCAATAATTTTTCTCTGCACTCAGAATTAATTGCTTATAGGTGACAAATGATTGCTCAAGCAAGATATAGTTGTAACAATTTAATCTCCTTTGATAGTTTGGTCTCACAAATTATGCTCAACACTTCAGTAAGAGAGACAATAAACTAATTATTTCTCCTCTTAAAGGAATGATACTCAAACTATGGTAAGAATATCAATGAGGTTCTTGTAACAGAATTTCTCGAGTTAGTGTGCAATGAATTACCCAACCATGTCAAATTATAGTTTATGAATTCATATTTGTCAATATAGGCCTAATATTAGTTTCTAGTTCAACTACGAATGGGAAAAAACGGAAACAAGTTTCATTTTTCCATATTACTTTTAAAATAAAAATTCATCACCGTCCACATATTAATATTCAACTAATACAAGATTTTTGTTTTATTTTTTTCCACACCCAATACTCAATGAATAATATAAGATTTTTATCTTATTCTCGATTCCATCGATTACTCATGTACATACCCATTTTTTTCTTTTATTTTTTCAATATCAATTAATTAATTTTTATACAAAAATAAAAATCACATGAAAAGAAATATAATATTTTAAATATTCAATATAAAAAAAACGTATTTTTATAATCTTCAATGTGAAATATTTGAAAATAAATTAAAATTGTATGAAATTCAAATCATAATATCAAATAACAATCAAAATAAAAGTAAAATAATTATATAAAATATTTTACAATTATATATAAATAAAATTTCATAATAATTAAAACATCCATAAATTTTGCAAACATTAATAAAAAAGTTGACAAAGTTTAAAAGGTATTTTAAAAAAATATAAAATGAAAACAATATTCATAGTTAAAAGTATTTCAAATATCTCTTTAATATTTTTTCTTATACACGATAAAATTACATTGAATAAAATTATACAAAAGAAAAATATTAAAATAATAATAATTTAAATTTAGACATAAATATTTTATCTCGTGATATCTTAAAATATAAAACAAGTCAAATAATAAATTATATATATATATATATATATATATATATATATATATATATATATATATATATATATATATATATATATTATTGCCATGAATATAAACATGGAAACAGGATGAGCATGTATATATTCATTCCTATCTTTATACCCATTCAAAAAATTGGGTATTATCTTGGAGTGGCTAAAGGATTTGTGAAACTTATAACAAATATATGAATGTAACCTTTTATTTAAAATTAATTTTTTTAAGTTTTTTGATGTAAAATTATCTATTAAACTGTGGTAGTTAATTTCTTTTGACGTTAACATTGTTTTTCAATTTCAACTCGTGTTTATTACTTATTTCATTAAAGATTTCATCTACACTGTCTTCTAAAAGGTTAAATCATAACCTAGTTAATAATTGTGTAATTTAATCTAAGCAAAAATTTTAATTCTCATCAAAATATATATAGAAAAACTCATAAATCGAAAAGTATAAAAAAAATAAATCAGACAAAAGAAACACATTTATAATCCTAACACAGATTTAAAAAATAAAATAAAAACAACATTAACACAAATAAAAATAAAAACATACTAAATTTAAATGAGGATAAAAAGATTGATACCATATTAGAAAATGAATTTTAAGTCTAACTCAATTCCACAAAACAGACTTCTAAAGTGAGATTTGCACCCACTTATATATTATAATTTGACCTTATCTCTAATCGACGTAGAACTTCCAACAGAAATTTATAAAAAATTTTGAGAAGAAGAACTCTAAAGAAAACAACTATAGACAATAAGTAAAATTAGTAGATGAAAGATCACATAAAAATAAAAGAGAAAATATAAATTAAAATTAATTATAAGAAAATAAAGATAACTAGTCATTCTTTTTTTTTCCTAGAAAAAATTATAACTTGTTGAAGAAATGGTTTAACTCATTAAATATGATTTTTAATGCCAATAAAAATTGACATGATAATAATTTGATTAATTTTTATTCTTAAACAGAAAGTTATAATTAATTAAATAAAGGTATATTAGTACGTACTAATTTTTTCTTTTGAGTTTTTTTTCTTCTAAAATATAATTTTATAATCAATTTAATAAAGATATATTAGTATTAAAAAATGTATTGATTTTTTTTTCTTAAACATAATTTTACAATTAATATAATACAAAAATATTAGTATTAAAAAAATTAGGAACTTTTATTAGGTCTAAAACAAATATTTTATTTATTTTATTTTTGAATTCGTCTTATCTGTGTATCTAATGAATACAAAAATTCTCTATCAAAATATAAACGAGTTCATACAATACTCATATAAATAAATTTTTTTGTTATCTTTAGTTTTACACGACATAAATTTATAAAAAATGTTATAATCTTTAGATGATATGTATTACTCTTACATATATTTGTGAAGACTAAGAATATGTATATGATTTTCATACCTTCATAAGGAAGATAATTGTGTGTAAATTACATAAATCACGAGACAATCACCTTAAATAAGATGCATGTGTGCAAATTACATAGATCATTAGACACTCTTGATTCATTAAACATATAAAAAAATCAAATAATCATTTAAAACCAACTTAACGACCTGAGGAATCCTTATTTCTTTTAATTTGAAAAACTACACATACAGACACTCACAAATCTCTCTATACATGTTAAACACACAAACAAGTCTCTCTCTTCATATTACACACAAACCTCTCCCACATATTAATTTAGCTTAAAATATCTGTGTAGTGCCTATAGTAGAGAGCTGATTTTATTTATTACACATAACGTGTGTTTTTAAATCTCTCTCTACATATATACTAAAAGTTTATCATTATGATTTAGTTTCTAATGTTATTTGGAAAGTTGGATTAAGAAAAGATTTAAGACATAGGATTTAATGATATGGATGATATAATGAAACATTAACGAAAAAAAACCCCGTAAGTTAGGAACTAAAAAGTAATTTAAGTAAGAATTTTGTGCGAGGAGTACAAATATTTAAGTATCCAACAAATAATACTGCAGGTGTTACATTTACTATTTATTACATATAACGTGTGTTCTTTGTTCAAATACAAGGTCCAAGTAGGATTATCAATTAAGATATTTTTTTATTCAGATATTTAACATTGATATATACTTAAAATTTAAATTCACGATTTAAACTATTTATATGAATATGTGTATATAAAATATATCGGAAAAACTTTTAGATAATAAACAAGAATGGAAAGCAAGGAAAGAAAAGCGAACGAAGCCGCATCATTTGATCACACGCCACACAGAATTGTATTATATATTATACACTTCATCATTAGTTTTTTAAAATAAATAAATTAATTAGGAGTTGGTTTGTTTGTCCTTCTGCAGAAGGAGGAGGTGGTGTTAACTTAAAGAAGAGAAAGAGAGATAAATAAATAAAAAATAAAAAATAAAACATAAAAAATAAATGGAGGGAAAAAGAGAGTGGCAGAGAGGGAAGGGAAGAGTGAAGACAGTTGGACGCGGGGGCTTAACACGAGAAAAGAGAAGCGAAGAGAAACAAAATAAGCCATCAAATTAAAATATAAAATAATATTAAAAAAAGACGAAAGGGTGATAAAAATAGAGAAAATAAATTGAGAGAGAGTGTGCATCTCCATCTCCATGGCCATAGAAGATAGAACAGAGAGAAGAGAAGAGAAGTAGTGAAGGAGAAGAAAAGTGACACTGATAGTGTTGAAGTTGTTGTTGTTGTTGCTTAGCGGTTTCTGCCCCGCTACTCTTCAAACGACGCCTTTTTTTTGTTTGTTTCTTTCTTCTTCGTTTTCTCTCAACAACCACCACTCTCTCTCTCTCTCTCTCTCTCTCTCTCTTGCTGTTAAATCCACCTTCCTTCTCTCTCTTATCTTCTGCTGTTTGCTGCTGCATCGTTTTCTTTCATTCTAATCCTAACTGTTCAGTCAGACACAAAACACATTCACTCACGTTTTTTTGGCTCTTTTCCATGGAACCATCGGAGAATTGCTCTGTTAAAGTCGCTCTTCACATTCGTCCTCTCATTGCCGATGAACGACAGCAAGGTTGCATTGAATGTGTTTCCGTCACGCCTGGGAAGCCTCAGGTACTATCTCTCTTCTTCCTCCTTCTTTTTTCTTTTCTATTTTTATTTCCAGCTCTCTGTTTTTTTTACTATGGTAATAATTATTAGTATTTGCTTTGTCGTTTTGCGGACGATTAATTAATTAATGGCGTCTTCTTCTTTTTTCGGCACCCGGGTTTGCTTAATCATTTGGAAGATTCTTTCTTTCTTTTTGTGTAAATGAAATTATTATTATTAATGGTTTATGATTCCTTTCTTGTTTATTTAGCATTGACACTTAGAATTTGCTTCAATCCTTTTCTAGAAAAAGAAAATAATAGAAGTCCAGTTTCAGAGGTTTCTTTCACTTACAATTTGGGATTGTTTGATTAGATAAAATTGTTATTCGAAGGGATTACGGACTTTTACTTTTGTACTTTATTATTATTATTATTATTAGTCGTGGGATAAGGAGGCATTTTCCTCTTTCATGCTGTGAGTAATTTTCACTCAGCTTGTCCCATTATGGATTGGTTTCTTGTTTGGCATTTTTCGTTGCTTTTCTTTATCTTACTCGCTATGAAATTGATCCATGGGACTGAAAATTTTCCATTACATATCATTTCAGTTCTGGGAATTTATACCAGATTGCCTAAGATTTTTTTAGTCAATTCACCCAAATTATATTTGGAAATTTTCCTTTTTTATTAACCTCAGAACAGGGAAATAAAATGATTATTTCTATAAAGATATACAAGCAACCTTAAGAAAAATAAAACTTGTTCTCCTGTTTGGATCATGGACTTAAATTTTATAGAAACACACCCTTCAGCATCGAGGTACTATATGAAGTGAATTGAGACGAGCTTTAAATTGCCTGCATTCAGTGGTGAAAGCTTACTTCCTTTGAAGATTGTGATTATGAACTCGTATTTTTCTGTTACATGTTGAAAAGCTGTGAACGACCCTGGTAATCTGCACATTTCTTTTGCTTTTGGCTTGGGAGAATCTGATTATGGTATTTCATTGACCAGGTTCAGATTGGATCGCATTCCTTTACATTTGACCATGTTTATGGAAATAGTGGGTCTCCTTCGGTTGACATGTTTGAGGAATGCGTTGCTCCATTGGTTGATGGCTTATTCCAAGGATACAATGCTACAGTACTTGCATATGGTCAGGTTAGGTTCACCTTGCATGTCAAGTACTCTTGAAGTTGAGAATGATCATTCTATTCTTTTTTTGTATTTGACATACGTACTTGCCACAGACAGGATCTGGGAAAACGTATACCATGGGAACTGGCTATAATGACAATTGTCGGAGCGGATTAATTCCTCAGGTTATGAGTGCCTTATTCAACAAAGTTGAAACACTAAAGCATCAAACAGAATTTCAGTTGCGAGTTTCCTTCATTGAGGTATATCCACTATGCTATGCGGATTTGTATATGCAGAATCGAACCTTAAAAAATATTTTTTTGAATTTGAATCTTTATATGGTAGGTTTAAATAACTTGTCAAATTGAAGATGTTCCATGTGAAATGATTTTCCACACGCAGTCTTTTTTGAAGCATTGATCCAAAAATACCATTGGCTGGCTGTGCTTGTTCATTGCTCTTCATAGAAATAGGAAATGTTTCCATGAACTCTTATTCTTGTCGGGGACTTAATTATGCATTTGATTTTGAAGATTTTAAAGGAAGAGGTCAGGGACCTGTTGGATGCGGTATCTTTGGGCAAATCAGACACCTCTAACTCTAATGGCCATTCTGGAAAAATAACTGTTCCTGGGAAGTCACCAATACAAATTCGTGAAACAGCAAATGGAATAATAACACTGGCAGGAATAACTGAAATTGCTGTAAGTACATTACATGAGATGTCTGCATACTTGGAACAGGGTTCTTTAAGTAGGGCAACGGGAAGTACAAATATGAACAACCAGTCAAGGTAAATGAGTTTTCAATCTTCCTTGTCCACCTAATAAATAAAGGATACTCGATGTTGTCATTTTGTGTTCGGATACTTTAGTTTCCTTACACTACAGATACTGGCCCGGTGATATTTTAATGTTTGATGTGAAATTTTACTTTCTTTCATCGTAAACCTTTTCAAGCCAGCACCACTGGCACATGCTACCTTTGGTCCTTTTTACAAGAACCATTTTGGGCTGTTTTCTTTTGGTCCTTTTTATAAGACCCCCGCCAAATTGTCTGCTACTTTTATTTTAAATGTCCTTAATTACTTAGCAGTTTTTCTTGTCAGTGATAACAGTAAATGTGGTAAATTTATTACTTAAACTCTCTTGCAAGAGAATAAAGGGAGATCCCTAACAAGAACATAAGCAGAGATACAACCATTGATTAGGTGGGAAAAGATAAAGTTTAATGGTCAATGCCACCATATAAATTAACTTAATTCCTTATGTCCCGTGATGTGATGTCCATTAAATTTGTTCTTTCTAATCTAATAACTGCTATTCCTCTTTTGCTTGTACTAGTCGGTCACATGCCATTTTCACAATTACATTAGAACAAATGCACAAGCTCCATTCTGTTTCTACCACCAATGACTCTTCAGATGAGGATATGGGTGAAGAATACCTTTCAGCAAAGCTCCATTTGGTAGATCTAGCTGGATCTGAACGAGCTAAAAGAACAGGTTCTGATGGCCTTCGTTTGAAAGAAGGTTTGCAATGCATGATAACCTGAATACCTTGTATACTTCTGTGTCAAAGGCAGTGTTCCAATAATTGAAATGATAATGACAAAGATTTAATGACTATTTTTCAATAGGAATACACATCAACAAAGGTCTTCTTGCTCTTGGTAATGTCATAAGTGCACTAGGTGATGAGAAAAAGCGAAAGGAAGGTGTGCATGTTCCTTATCGTGATAGCAAACTCACTCGACTCTTACAGGTTAGGGATATTTTGTTGTTTGGAATACTCATTATATCTATAAACACACACATACACAGATTATCAATGTATGGTTTAAACATCAAGATTTGTTCCCTTCACAAATAACCACTCCTCTCAGGTGATATGACCCCTACTTATCTAAGACTGATTCATTATGATTTTTCCATTGGGATAGTTTTTAGAACTGGCGATACAAGTCAATTCTCTCTTGTTTTTGCGTTTCTGAGATCATATTGGCAATACCTTTATTTTTTAGTGGTAAGGGAAATGCCATGAAAATTTCTTGCAATGATTATGTGTATATATATATATATATATTTCAAAATTTAGCCTGTTAAGGATTCTATGTTCTGTATAAATATTTCTGGACTCCAACTTATTTGCGATTTTCAAGCTTTCAAGGAACTACTAACTGCTGAATAGAAAATTAAAAGCATTCAGTGTATCAAGTAATTAAATTTTGGTGTTGACATTCTTTTTAGCTTACCCTTTCCAGTTAAGGTAGGAACTAAGAATTCTTAGTTTCTTAATGTCAGTTTCTACGAAACTTTTGATCCAAAGTCACTGGCCCTTGTTGCAGGATTCACTTGGTGGAAACAGCAAAACTGTCATGATAGGTAATACTGCTGAAAGTTGATTCATGGCTCTGAATATCCGTGTTTAAGCATGTTCCTGCTCTGGTTTTGTTCAATCCACTTAAACTAGGAAATATTCCTCTCCAGTTAATTTTGTTTTAATTGAAGCCAGCTCATTGCAGTGGGATTTTTATTTTATTAATGTATGAGCCAGTTAACGAATTTTAAGTTCTTTTAGTAACATTTGTGTACTTCTTGGTTCACGAAGACATTTTTTATCATTATTTCTGGGTATCTTCCTATCATATAATATCACAAAATCAGCTGGACTGTATTTTCATCTCTCTTATTACATTGTAAGAAAACTTAATGATGCCTTTTTTACATTCCATATAGACATAATTCATCATGCAGTTTGACCGAAAATTTTCCGATGCCAGGCATATCTGCCACTTTCATTGCTTTTCAGATAAAAGCATATGCTGGCTTTACACTCTACATGATGAATTGAAGATATTTTTTCCTTTTTTAGACATATTGATTAGATATTTTAATGTGTATATCTAACACAGTACTGTATAGATAAATTAATAATATTGTTTCTCTAATCAAAAGTAAATTTTTTACATGCTTTTCAATCCCAAAACGGTTCCCCTTTGCCCAGCTTGCATAAGTCCTGCTGATGTCAATGCCGAGGAAACTCTCAACACTCTCAAGTATGCAAACCGTGCACGCAATATTCAAAATAAGCCTGTTGTAAGTTTGCACAATTCTTTGTTATATTAAGTTCTGTTATTTGAGGAAGATAAGGAAATTCATTCTGGTCTAGTTTCATTTACTATAATCTATATTGTTAATTTTACAGGTTAATCGAGATTTAATATCGAATGAGATGCAGCAAATGCGCCAACAGTTGAAGTACTTGCAGGCTGAACTCTGTTCTCGGGGAGCAGCTCCCTCTGATGAAGTGCGGGTATTTGTCATAACTGAGACTTGCACTTTAAGTTAGCATTAGATCTTTCGGTTTCATTATATCTTGCTGCTCGTCTTGTGCAGGTTCTTAAGGAAAGGATTGCTTGGCTCGAGGCCACTAACGAGGACCTTTACAGAGAACTTCATGAATATCGCAGTAGATGTGCCTTTGTAGAGAGATGTGAAATTGATGAACCGGCAGTATGTGAATAGGAAAATACTTAAAATTTAAATGCTGTTGCTTCTTTTTTTTTTTTTACGTTGATGAAACACTATCTCATGATTTTTTTTTTCTTTCTCAGGATAGAAACATTTATCTCATGAAAGCTGATGGGCTTGAGAGGCGCTTTCAGAGCTCAGATTCATCTGATCATCCCTTGGTTGGAAGTATATCTGGTAGACATGAATTAACCTGTTTTTTTAGTCAAAAACTGATTTTTATTTTTCATTTAAGAATATCTACATATAGGAATTTGAAAACTGGTGGATGGGGTGAGGGGATGAATAGCTCGTTCTCCTACTCCATTTATTTGGAAAAGTATGTTTTTTATTTCCAGTACCTGCTTCTAGTGCATAGGAATTTACACATTTATGGAAGGTTTGCATTTGGCATATATGTTGTTACGTATCCGAGTAGGAGATGTAACGAAATCACCCTCTCACACACTCACAACAAGCAAAACAATAATGAAAGAATGGAATTGAACGAATGAATCTCTTTTATTGATGGTAATATTTGGATAAACAAAAGTAAACAATAATTGGGAGCATAACGTCCTTCAATTATTTGGGAGCATAACCTCCCTCACAGGACGCATAGCCGCCTGTCAACAAATTCAATAATCAAAAGCCTAACCCTGACAATAGACTCTAGTTTTATTTATATTAATTATTTCCCGCCCATCTCTTACTAAATATTTCCCTAGAATATATTTGCATTTAATATAAATATCCCTATATTTAATATAAATATCCCTATATTTAATATAAATATCGCCCGATATATTATTCTACCATATATCCTTAATTATAAATATTTTATATTGAATATTTCCCAAGGATATATATTTATTTACTCTAATTAACTTATATTGAATATTCTCCTCGAATATGCTCCTTTTACTGTAATTAGTTTCCGCCCATCCTAACCGCTGCGACAGTTAGGATGGTAATCTTTCAACTGTTCGGCTTGACTCCTCACAGCCTACCACCGTTTGGCCTGGTCGCTCCCTGTCTTCCACCGTTCGGCTTGGTCGCTCCCCCTTCTACCGTTCGGCCTGGTCGCTCCCCATCTTCCACCATTCGGTCCCCTTCTCTCACCGTTCGGTCCCCTTCTCCTTCTATACTTTCTCCTCTCATATACTTTCCAACCCTTATTATTACCCCCTACCTTATACCATAACATATGTATAATTAAGAAAAAAAAACTTTGACAATTTGAAAGAAAACTTTGCTTAAAACTGATGATGATAGGAGAAATTTAATGCGGTAGTTAATGAATGCCAAAATCAATAAAAATTGAAGATGAGCGAAAGAAAAATTTCAAGAACATACAAGAAATTTTATATTGGTTCAATTCTTCCTGAATCTACATCTAGTTAATCCAAATAACCTGAGCTGTGTTTTTCACTAAGAGTCTCGAATTATTGAATTACAAAAAACACCTATATAACTAAAACAAGATGTACAATTACTCCTTGAAACACCTTTAAGAAAATTTGCAAAAGGTAATGAAAACACTCAATTATCTACAACACATGTCAAAGACTGGTGCAAATATATCAAATCAGATTAAGAGAAAAACAAAGACGGATATCACTTGATATGTGACATATTATCACTGAAAATCCTATAGTATGATCACTCCTTTTGATGAATCTTGAGCACTTCTTTTTCAAACAAAATGTAATATGTAATACTCCAAGAAAACTCTTCTTTAGAAAGCCACTAAGCTCTTTTGAAAATATTGAAAGGTGGTGTTTTCATCAGAAAACTTGAAGGCTTCTCTTTTTAAAGCAATCTGATAGAGATTTATGATTGCTGACTAATATAATCTATTATGTTTAAATTTATCGATTATCATGTTCTTCACATAACCCAAAAATCATTTTGAATCAATATTGTGATTATTATTAAACATAATCGATTATTTAGGATTGTAAGGTTATTAAAATTGCTTAAATTATTTCTTAACATAATCGATTATTTCCAAACATAATCAATTGTTATATTCAGAAAAAGAATAAAACTAGTTTTTCAAAGCGAATTTGCTTTAGATCATCTTAGGGATTTATTCATGATTTACATTTTGATCAAACTATAGATAATGAACCATGGAGAGTAGAACACCAACAACTAGAGGTGCATGCATCATCAAGATCATCATCAAATCTACACATCATGCTTTCTTGTGCTTTGCTAACAATACACGGGCATGGGAATCTTGGGGATGAATGATACCAAATTAAGCACTGGATTTTTACTTGCTTGTTATACAATGTGTTTGAGACGTTAAGTTGTTCCCCACTATGCTTGTTTGGACTTGTTGAGTGAAGCTTTTATTCTTTTGGTTCAGTCTTCAACATTTGGACGTTCTCCTTTTCTTTCCCCATTTTGCAGGTGAAGATTCAAGGGAAACTGATGAAGCAGAAAAGGAGTTGGAGCATGTGCTATTACAAAATACCATGGATAAAGAATTGAATGAGTTGAATAAGCGGTTGGAGCAGAAAGAGGTTTCGTTTTTATAATTTTATTTTGAGATTGTGTATAGAAGTGATAATAAATGTCTGCTTTGAAATTTATTTTTTTAATCTAATTAAGCTCAATTCAGAATTCAATTTTTGTTAAACATCAAATTTAATGAGTTGCAAACTCGTGAATCTATGTATAATATAAATACATTAGTCAAGCAATTTTCTGGCTTCTATCTAACCTTAAAAAGTCAACTCAAATTATTTCAAAGTATTAGACAAATCAGCACCTCTCAAAAAGCAAACCAGTAAACGAGCGTTGAACTTTATGATTTTCCCCATAAGCGGCTGAACATTAGGCTTTTTTCATCATATCATTCTGCGTCATGTTCAAACAGAGTGATGGATTTTCTACTGATTTTCTCAATCTATCGTCCTTTTTTCCTTGCAGTCTGAGATGAAGCTCATTGGAGTTGATACTGAGGCACTCAAACAACACTTCGGGAAGAAAATTGTGGAACTTGAGGAGGAGAAAAGAAAAGTACAGGTTGGACTGAACTTATTTAATTTTAAATATTTATGAAGTGCAGCATTAGAAGTCTATTTTTATCCCAGTGATGGATTTTGGACTAACAATGATAGGAAGAGAGGGACAGATTATGGCATGAGGTAGAGAATCTTGCTACTAATTCAGACGGGCTAGCACACAAAACCCAAGATGTTCGTGGCCAAAAGTTGAAAGCATTGGAAGCACAGGTGATTTTTTTACTAGCCTTAATGTCATTCTCGAGTAATAAGGTTGCCATTCTTGAGCAAGACTTTTTTTTTTATTCATTTTTTTAATATGGAAACATCAGATTTTAGACCTCAAGAAGAAACAAGAAAGCCAGGTGCAACTCTTAAAGCAAAAGGAGAAGAGTGAAGAAGCTGCAAGAAGACTGCAGGCTGAGATACAGTATATCAAGGCTCAGAAGGCCGGTTTTGATTTTGTTGAGTGGATGAATTATCAAATGCTTTTCTGGTTTTCATTTCTGACAATTGTATTCACATACATTGCAGGTTCAGTTGCAGCATAAAATGAAACAAGAGGCTGAACAATTTCGACAATGGAAGGCCTCTCGTGAGAAGGAGCTGCTCCAGGTGGTTTTGCTTAATTTTATAAAGATGTCTGTTGTCTTCATAATTTGTTTTATGGTGTAAACATTGCAGAGGAGTTTCAATGTGCCTTACTGTGATTAATTTGAGATCCTTTTGAGCACGCCTCTCTGTTTTGTCTCAATATGGCATGCCATATTTTTGTTAAATGCTGCAATTTTCTTGTGCTTCTTAATCTCAACCCATCGAATTATTGAATCCATGATTGCATAGCATTTAATGACTAATGTAGATATAGAACTATTTGAGTTCTCATAATGTTTCTAAACTTGCGATATTTGTTCATGACATGGTATTAGAGTATCTGTGGCCAAATGGTTAATAGAATGTTAATATTCATTTTGTTCTAGAATTTTATTATTTTCTGATGTTTTATACAGTAGTTACTTCAAACTTTCACTCCATATTTGTTTATTGTACTTGAAACTTTCCGTGCTTGTGATTTTAATTTTTGTTTTTATGTCAAGCAGTTGAAAAAAGTGGGAAGAAAGAATGAATATGAAAGACATAAACTTGAGGCTCTAAACCATCGCCAGAAAATGGTAAGTCAAAGATCTAAATTTATATGTAAAATTGCCTTGTGATTGATATGAAATTAGAGCAAAGTAAATCAGGTGTTAATTATTATATGCAGGTTCTTCAAAGGAAGACAGAGGAAGCAACAATGGCTACAAAAAGGCTAAAAGAACTGTTGGAAGCCCGTAAATCGTCTCCTCGTGACAACTCTGGTAGAACTAAACTTGGAATTATTTTCCTTTTACTGTATAAACACACATAGATGTATATAATATAGTTTACTAACTATTTTTGGTGTCTCTTTCAGTTTGTTCAAATGGACATCTACTTCCCGGGCTGGTAATAACCTATGCTTATCTTACATACTGTATTAAGTAATTTGTCAACTTAATAGACAACATGACTGTTGCAATAAACAAACTCAAAATCAAACCATAAGTGAAACTTTGTCATCCTTGTGAATCCTTCGTGAAATTCATAATCTTTGTATGAGTTATAAATCAGGGTAACAAACAAGTCTATTTAAATTGTGTTTAATGAAATTTTGCTGTTGAATTCTTTACTTGCTTAATAAAATTTGTATGCTTTTAGAATTCCTTACCACACCTTTCAAATCAATTTTCTGCCATCTACAATTTCAAATGAATTTGTTTTAAGACAATTGTAACCTGATTTATATGTCCAGGTCAATGAAAAATCCCTCCAGAAGTGGCTTGATCACGAGGTGGAGGTCATGGTTCATGTGCATGAAGTTCGTGCTGAATTTGACAAACAAAACCAAGTGTGAGTGATCACGATTTTTCCTCCTTTTTCATTTCGAGTAAAAAATGTCACATTCCCAAACTCACTTCATTGATTCTTGATTGAAATTTTTTAGCCAAGCTGCACTGGAAGAAGAGTTGGTTTTACTAAAGCAGGATCAGTTTTCAGATGAGCTGATTATTCCGAAAGGAAAGAGCAGATATTTGAGGTAGAATTTATTTTCATACTTCCGTAAATGCATGGTGTCTTTCTGTTGGTATTTTGGAGCAATAGCTGTAACTCGTGTCTTTCTCGTGTTTTCTCATTTGTTTGTTAGGCTGTTATCCATGTCGCCAGATGCAAAAGTTGAGAGAATAGCTTCCCTCGAGAACATGCTGAGCATGTCTTCAGTTGCTTTAAAAGCCATGGCTTCACAACTTACTGAGGCAGAAGAAAGGGAACGCACGTTAAACAACCGTGGTCGTTGGAATCAGCTACGCTCAATGGGAGACGCAAAGAATGTGCTTCAGTATTTGTTCAATGCTACTGCAGAAGCAAGGTGCGTATGATACTCTGCGGAAATTTAGCTTTTTATTTAAATCTTTTGACTGCTGTGTAGAGAGTTATCAATTTCTGACTACGAACTTTTCTTAGTATTCCAAGGGAAAAATAAATCTTCAGCAAATAACCAGAAAATCTGAGCAGTTTGTCAGATGCTTTTGTTACCAGATATTATTATTTCCTCTCTACTGACTTTATCCACTCTCTGAACTGGGCATTTGCTCTATTTTTTACCTGGGTATTTTTTCGGTTGGCAATATTAAATGCGAATTTTTTGACATTTTTTACTTTTTTTGTTTCCTATATTTTAAGTAACGGTAGCTAGCATCATCTTTATCAGGTGCCAATTGTTGGAAAAGAATATGGAACTTAAGGATTTGAAAGAGCAACTAAATGAACTTGTAGCACTATTACAACAAAGTGAAGCACAAAGAAAAGAACTTGTAAAGGAGGAAAAAATAAGGGAACAAGCTGTTGCCATCACATTGAATACACCGGCATTGGTGAGAATTCACTCATTCTATTTGCAATAAACATGAGTTTGTGTGGTAAAATGTTTCTGCTCCAACATTAGACAGCTACAGGTTGTCGGTAACAAGCATTTGAATTAGTTTTGTATAGGATTTACTACTTCTAATGGAGCAGATGATTTTGAATGACCGTCTAGAACTTCATAACCTTTGTTTTATCAGAGGTCAAAACATTTATATCTTTTATTTTGATCTTAACTAATATCAATTGTAGCTTCTTGATCACGCAAGACATCTTCAAATACAACCTTTCATTCATTTATATTTATATATAGTTTCTGACTGAAATCAGGAAAATTCACGGTCCTTGAAACATCTTGCTGATGAAATGAGTGATCCGTTGTCTCCAATGTCACTTCCTGCACCAAAGCAACTCAAATTCACACCTGGAGTTGTTAATTGGTCCGTCACAGAGTCGGCTACATTTTTAAACGAAGCACGAAAGGTACCCTGCTCCATTCTGTTTCTCTGATGACGATGATACTGTTTTTTTTTTCAGTTGTAATTGTTTTATATTCAGATGATACCCATTGGGGAGTTGTCAACTAAGAGGCTAGCTGCTATGGGACAAGCCGGAAAACTTTGGAAGTGGAAGAGAAGTCATCATCAATGGCTGCTACAGTTTAAATGGAAGTGGCAGAAGCCCTGGAAACTCTCAGAATGGATCAAACACAGTGATGAGACCATTATGAGGTCAAGGCCTCGAGCACAAGCTTTAATTAATGTGATGTGATCTGAAGCTATGGTAAGGGACATTTATGATTCAGAATATCGACCCCTGGTGTGTTTCCACACGGCTTGACAAGAGGACAGTTTATTCCAGGTAATCTTTACCCTGTTTTTTCACAAGCTATTAACGCCCAAGACTTGCTTAATGTGTTTTGTAATCTTTGACGTACTACCTAAGAAAAAGTATTACATGGATTCTTACGCGTATGAACTAACTGACATTATATGCTGAAAATAAAATGAGTTAAAATTTCCTAATGTACCTTAACTTAAAAAAATGGGTTTCATCCTTTAATTTCTCCATCAGGAATTAAATACTTTGATTGAAAAGTTCTCATGAACTAAAAGCAATAATTGGGTATGATTTATTTACATTGCTGACTTATGCTATTTCTCCGTAAGTGCTTATATGTCGTTTATCATATCACTTTGATGTTTCCAACTGATTGGGTTCAGAATATGCGGACACTGAATAAAATCAACATCATACCAAGTATGATTAACGTCCACGATTTTTGAATGTTACATGTAATTTATTTAGCTTCCTATAATAGAAACTCGGATTGTAAGATGGAATTATTCTCATAAATTTGCAATATGCATGCAGGCATGCTGTAAATTGGACGAGGTTCCTGGGATTTGTCTTTCAGGGTCTTTTTTGCTGAGATACAGTTTCGTTGTTGGAGAAAGTCGTCATAATCTGTGTAGATTGTAAGTTGTAATAACAGATGGTAGGTGTAGATAGACACGGACAATATCAGAGGACGGAATTTATAGTGCATAGGTTGATCGGGTAACTTGCACATGTGCATAGGTTAGGATATGCAGCTTGTGAAGTGCCTCGTGTTAGTTCTGTAGTTTTTTTATTTTTACAAATTTTGTGAATTGGTGATCAATACTGCGTGAAAGTCTGTTTTTTCTTGTACAAATGTAATATATCCAAAAATTGCTTGTGTTGTTTTTGTCAGCTAATTGTCTTTATAATTGATGCATTTTCAATTTGCGACTGAGATCCACAGCAGTCTCTGGAAACGACAAATGGCTGAGATAATGGACATTACAAAGTTCGACTTCATATATATCATTTAATATAAATATTCTTGTATTTAGTTGCGTATGTCTTCATATATATTACAGCGGAAACATGAAGATAGCGAAATAGAGGAAAAACTCGAAAACTTAATTCATAATATTATGTGACTTACAAAAAAGCATACAACTACTGGGACCTTTATTTTTTACCGTTTCTATATATATATATATATATAAAAGTATAACATGTTATGGGTACAAGAGACTCTAATTCTTCCTAAAAAGATTTCAAATCAATAAAAAACTGACTTAACCTTTCTCCTTTAATTGATTAAAGTAAGTGAGAAATCTTGAAGTAGTTTTCTTTTGACAACCATTTTCTTAATTTATTTTTATCATCTTCAACATATATAACACTTAATCTACAAAGAAAAAGTCTTGATAATCATCTTTCCCGAGCATCAAACAGGATCCTTTCTTTAAGGTTTCTTGATTTTATCATCTATGAATTTGATTTTTTTTTTTGAGAGAAAAACTCTTCTCATTTATGCTCTAAGGAGAATAATTTGTTTCATTTCTAACCTGAAAGATGAGAGCAAGACCTAAATTTTCTTCAAGACGTAGATAAAAAAAGTTGGAAGAGTTGACAGATTGGTTCATGTATTCTGTACGGATTAGACAATTTGATTCATAAAATTAACATAACAGATGTAGGGCAACTAGTAGACCTATTCTGATACCATATAAAAAATGATATATTTCCATTGGAACTATAGCAAAAGAAGTTTCCATGACAATAGGGATCATGAAGACAAAAGAAAATATAAATAGGTAAGAAAAATTGAGATATGTGTTATTATTTTTATATATTGTTTTTTACACAGAAAAAAAGAAAATCTTAACGTAAAACAGAAAAGGAAAAAAAAAAAGGAAAACCCAGACTAACGGAACTAACTACTGCTTGTAAAAAGTAATTCTAACTCATTAAACTGTTTTGATATTAATTACTCAATTTTTATAATTTTGAATTACGTCAGTGTCATATACTTTTTTTTTTATTAATTGAATAATAGAAATGTTATGTCTTTTCTTATTTTTGTTTTCTTGTACAAAGAAATGTGAGATTTTTTTTAATAAAAAGTAATATTGTAATTAATGAACAACATAAGTCACTTTAATGAAAAAAAATTAAATGATGATAACTCAATTATTAAACATTAAATTTTTTAATATCTAATAAAAACAAAAAATCTAACAGACTCAATTGAAAATATTTATCACTTAAAACATAATTTATACAATTTTTCATTTTCTTCTTTTAGAAGTATTTATAGAAAACTACCCGTATTTTGAAACAAATTAAAACAATTAAAAAGTTACCGCGTTCAATTGTCCCAGTAAAAACATTTTAATGGACAAGGTTATTTAAACATCCCTTTTGTTTAACATCCTAGTAACAGTTATCACCTGTGATAATATATGTTTTTGCTCTTTTATAGTTTTCTTATTAGGTGATTTTGTCCCCTTGAGTTCATTTAGTGTTTGAATTTCATTTAGAAAACTAATTTAGATTAACTCAATGGGATTTTAAGAGAATGTTAACTTTTTAGTTTGGTGAAGTTTGAAATGAATTTTACTTTAAACTCTAAAAAGTTATTAAATGTTTATTATATAGTGTTCGATAGAAACTTACATTTGGTTTGTTTTAAGGTTAGTGGTGAAGAAGAACTTGAGGGTGCTATTATTTTTTAGGTAAGGTGATGTGCGATGAAACGAAAGTATTTATTTATAGAAAAACTTGAAGGTGTAGAAAGCCACGGCAGCAGCAGTGTAATTTCCAAATTTTTCTTACTTTTTTCACATGCATTCCAAAACTATGCTGGCTTGACCTCCCATAGCTGAATCGTGACAACTGGAACATAATTCATGACGAAGCATAATCGATTCTGCTCGAAGAGGAATCGATTCTTGCCAAAGCGAACAGAATCAATTCTCGTCAGTATCTACTAAGCAAAAATCGATTATCTACTAATCAAAATCAATTATATGCTTCATTTATGTATTTAACATTTTAATTTAAATTAATTTTAATCAATCATCTTTTAATTTAAAATAATTTTATCATTTAAAATCTTTGTTATTTAAACTAATCACTCACATTCTATTTTAACTTAATTTCTGCTGATCACATTTTATTTTAACTTATTTTAAAAAATAACTCACATTTTATTTTATAATATTTTGAATTAATTAATTTTTTTAAAATTAATTTTTATTATAAAAAAATCACGATTTTACAATTTTATCAATTAAAACTTTTATCTATTATCACAAGACTTTCTTTTCTAATTTATCTTCCCTTTCACTCTTATTTCCATCCTTTTTCATTCTCTGAAACCTATCTTCAAATAAAGTTTGAAATTTAGTTCTACATCAATATGAATCCGAAACTCTTCTTAGAGGACAGAATGTAAAGTTGGTTTGAATTTGAAACAGTTTCAAAGTTCATTTAAAAAAAAAAAGGTCCTTTGCTTGCCCCCACACATTGGTGTGGCTCTCTGACACAAATTAGAGTAGAAAGGTGGAGCCTGATGTAGTTGCCTTTGACAGAAGAAAGTTGTTCAACACAGACTGAACCAAATTTTATATTCCATTTAAAATTTCTACTGGCTTTAGAGGAGAATGGGCACTGAGACAAATGTTGGAAAAAAATTTAAAAGTAATTTTTTGATTTTCAAATATATATTCAATATACACATAAACAACAAAAAGTACTACTGTGCTAAGATTAAAGGTATTTTAAGCTTTCCTTCAAACATCCCTACCAGTCAAGTCTCCATTAAACCTTTTTCAGTTTTTTTTTTCTACTGCCAACGTCCCTTGGTTGTCAGAGAAACGAAGAAAATTTCAATAAGCTCAAATTCATTAAAATTCTATGTCACTGTGTCTATAGAACTAAAAAAAATGCACAAACCAGCCCCGGCAGATAACAGAACATCCGATGCTTCTGCTTTTTTCACTGTATAGAGATTTCGGCAAAAATGAGTGCTTGCTTTTTAACCTGGCTTGCAAAATCACTCGTCTAAGTCCGTCCACGAGAAATTTCTTTCATTTTCAAGATGAGGACAAGGTGTGATTAACTTCTCCGCACACAATCCAGTCAGGTTTAGATAGATATAGTTCAGAAACTAAGAGAGCCCAGTAAATGAATTATCCTCCATCGAAACGCTGTCCTTTATTCCCTGTATCATCTTAAGGACTTGCCACATTGCTGGCCTCTGCTCCGGCGAGGTTGCACTGCAAATACTGGCAACCTCCGTGAGCATCTCTAGCCGGTTGTCTTCACTGCCATCATCATCTCTCATTGTTCTCACCCAATCTTGCAAATCCGCTGGTGCAAGAAAAGGTTGTTGGGAAGGGTGTTTACCGGTCAAAAGCTCTAGTAGAAGCACTCCAAAAGCATAAACATCAGACTTGGATGTGGCTCTGCCGCTAGAGTTGCGAGCCTCGGGTGCTCTATAAGCCGCAGAATCGGGATCTTCAGTGAACGAAGAATCTGCAAAGAGGGACAAACAATAGTCCGTAATACAGGCTTCAAAGCCCGTCCCAAGAAGAACGTTAGAAGATTTCAGGTTGCCATGAATTAGAGTTGAAACTTGATGTATATAAGCAAGTCCGTGTGCCACATCTTCGGCTATTTTCAAGCATGATGTCCAATGCAAAGGCTTCGCCCTCGCCGATCTTGAACCTGCACATGCAGCACCTATCTTAATTAAGAAAAACAGAATCAGATTGGTCCCCACAACAACAGGCTACATTAAGACTTCTGACACTGAATAGCAATTAAAATTGGAAATTTTGAAATAAAAGTGTTTTTGCCTCAACAAAAGGTCAACCGTATGAAGCACTGCAGTCAACCTTGCATTGAAATAGTCCAAACATATCACTAATCACACATCCCAACCAAAAATAAAATAATCCAAACAGAAACAAAAACAATCCAGCCCCGTGACTGTCGACATCGGCCACCAAACTACGAAAGCCAGTGCTCTCGTATGGAAAACTCGCGTAAAAAAACAATTAAGAAAAAGGCAACACACAATACAGACCTATCTGACAAAACGTACCATTCCACATACCACAACCCTTTGCAGAACAACACATCATCCATCAAATCAAACTCTAATCGAACCACCATCCCCCACAACATTTATCCTCAGTCTTCTTCGAAACTTCAACTCCAAAACCCAATTTTGACATTAGAACGAAGGTTTTGAAAATGGCACATCATTGCCATTTCGACTGCAATGGCAATGTTTTTAGATTCTTTAGTACAGAAGATGCGACTGTTCGCGCATAGTCACACTTATCTATACTTTCCCGAAATATGACGAAACAGTAACCAGAGTTCCAAAACTTGTTTACAGAGCAGAAAACGGAAAAGTTTAATGTAACCGGCAATAACAATATGTGAAGAACTGAGCATTTACAATGAGTTAAAGGGATAAAAATTCGAACTTGTGAAAATTAAAATCACCTTAGGCATTGAAACTTTTGAAAACAAAATTCTATCCAAGAGTAAGAAAATTGCATGAAGTTATTACGAAAAGAAATTTGGTTCATTTCACACTATTTTTACTCGAAAGAAAAATTTATACAAACAGGGACCAACTAAACAGTGCAGTTGAATTCATAATTGATGTTAATAAATGTAAAGTGACTACCGTGAACGAGGTTGAAGATGCTGCCATTGGGCTGATAATCATATATGACAAGCCTCTCTCCCTTGGCCTGAAAATAAGCCCTCAAAGGAACCAAATTGGGGTGGCGAAGCCTCCCCACAGCCTCCATGTGGCGCTCAAACACTACTCCATCACTCCCCCCACTCTTCCCCCCATCCAACCGCTTCACCGTCACAATCAACCGCGAATCCAGCACCGCCTTGTACGTCGTCCCCACGCTCCCCCTCCCCAGCAACTCCGCCGAAGCCCGCATCAGCATCTCCAGCGTATACTGCTGCACCTCTCCGCAGCAGAACACCAGTTTCCCACTCCTGTGCGCCTCCTCCATCCTCCTCACCTTCACCTCCCTCTCCTCCTCCTCCACAACCCCCTCCACCTCACCCCCCTCCGCAACAACCGCTTTCCCCGCAGCCGCCTGCCTCCTCCTCACAAGCGAAACCACAGACACAACAAAAACACTCACAAGAACACCCGCCACAACAAAGCCCACAACCACCAGCCCAGTCTTTCGATGACGCTTTGTTTGGGCGGAAGCAGGCACAACCAAAATACCCTGAGACTGTTCGCTCTGACTCAACGGCGCCGTGGAGGTGGACGTGGCGGGGCCGAAGAAGCGGGAGCGCGAGCCACACTCTCGGTGAACAATCTCCCCGCAGAGGCCAGGGTTTCCCGAAAAGGAGGCGGCGTTGAGTTTAGAGAGGGTCGGAGTAACGGGAACAGGACCGGTCAGGTTGTTGTTGGAGACATTGAGCAGTTTGAGAGCGGTTTGGTTGAGAGGAGGAAGCGTGCCGGAGAAGTTGTTGGAGTCGAGGCGGAGGGCGATGAGACGGTCGAGGAGAGTGAGCCGAACCGGGATCGAACCGGAGAGATTGTTGTGAGAGAGGGAGAGAGTGAGGATGCGGTGGAGGAGGAGGAGGGAAGGAGGGAAGGAACCGGAGAAGTTGTTGCGGTCGAGGAAGAGAGCCTTGAGGTTGGTGAGAGAGGAGAGATCAGGGATGGGCCCGTAGAGGGAGTTGTTACGGAGGCTCATCACGCGAAGCTGGTCCAGCTTCGTCAGGGTGTCCGGAGGGAATGGGCCGCGCAGGCCCATGGACTGGACCACGAAACGGACCACTCTCCCTTGTGCACACTTCACGCCCTCCCACTCGCAGTAGTCGTACGGCTCGTTCAGAGTGTAGAGGAGCCTGTTGTCTTGGTCCGCTTCCCGTTTAAACGACAGCAACCACACCGCGTCGGAGGACACCGTGGAGCCACCGCAAGTGGTGGCGAGGCTGATTATATGTAGCAACAGAGGGAGGAGTGCTGCCGTTGCCCTTTGCATTGTTTGAGCTTTCTGTTTCTTCGGTTGTTCAGCTTTCAGACATTTGTTGTTGAAAGAGTGAGTATATCCGCTAACAGTAGTAGTGGGAAGCAGCTGGATTTCAAGTCCTACTCCACTCACGTGAAAGTGGGGAATGCTCCAAATTATTACATAATGTTTTCTTATGCCCTTCCCAACACTTTTCCTTTTTTTTCCTAATAATATAAACTCCCTTTCTTTCTCTCTCTTTATGTCAATGCTAAAATAATTTTGAACCAAAATTAAATGTAGATAAAAATATCTCGAAAGTATCAATATCCTTTCCAATCTCATCTCATTTCCTTTATTATATCCTACAAAATGCTTACTACTACTCATATGAAACCATTTGTCTAATAATTATTCATTACTCAAAGTTTATTACATAAAAAATCTATCTCACCTAAACATGAATTATGTAATGCTACTATTTGTTTCCTAAACAAAGTTTCTTTTTAGCTTCTCACCGTCTCCTTACATATAGATATATGAATTTTAGAATGTTGCATGGCGTGGTTGGTCATGGTCCCTAAGGAATTCTTACACATGTTAAATGTTCTGTCGCGCAAACTGCAACATTTGTAGCATTTCATTAACCAACTCTATTAGAATATTGCCTTCATAAGAAATTATAAATAAGATATCTTATATGTTACTTATTTAACTGAAACTAAAGTTATATATACTCACTGTTGTATTGTATTTAATCTGTTTTCTTTTTTTAGATTGCTTCTGTAGTAAGTTAATTATATACTAAATTTTATTATTTTGTCAATTATAATAAAATAATTATATAGTTTTTATTTATTTTTCTCTCTTCACCTGCAAAATTGAATTATTTAAGAATTAAAAAATATATAAGAATGTAATTAATGTGAGATCTTCCATTTTTTAAATCATAAATAAATACAAACAGAATTTCTAAAATAATCCAATACTTAAAAATAAACATACAATTAGTATTGAATAAAATTTTGAGTTCTAGTTAAAGTAAAAAAAAAATATAGTTAGAAAGCGAAACATATTATAAATTTCATAGCAAAGACCTGTTATTCCTAAAACTAAGAGATATACTGTACTAATTATCATGTGAATACATAGTTTTATAATTTGTACTTGTCAAAATGTTTGAAGATACAAAAAAAGACGAACTAAATATTCAATTTGTAAAATTTCAGACAATTTAAAAGAATAATTTATTCATTTAGAGAAATTTAAATTTTTTGAAATAAAATTATTTATTTGAATAAAAAATTAAAAAGAAATTAAAATTGAGTAATTTTAAAAAGAATAAAATAATAAAATTCTAAGAAGGCAAAACAAGCCTTAGCCAAATATTTAAAAACTGAATATTTTACTGGAAAAAAACTATTGTAATTAACTTAACGTAAGTTAACTTATAAATAGAGCAGCTGCATGAGCCGAGTGCTAAAGAATTTTATTTTTTTTAATCCCCACTCTAAGTCTAAATATAACATGCCTAACAATATGTTCAATCAATCAAAATTCGGTATGAAAAAAGTATTATATATATATATATATATATATATATATATATATATATATATATATTCAAATTTGTCACTTTCGTAATAAATTTTTAATAATAAAAATAAACAAATAAATAAAAAGGAATCTTTTACGAGAAGCTTTCGGATTTTTGGAATGGACGGCCTAACGTGACCTTTTGAACGTGAGAGGTTAGAGGCAAAATGGTGCAATTATTTTCTCAATTTACTTATATGAGTATGTTTTAAAAAATATTACGTATTGAAAATGTATTTTCTTAACTAATTCTTTTTATAGAAAAGTAACGTGTAAAGATTAGAAAATAATATTTTAAAAATACTAATAGTTAAAAATAAAGATTTGATTATTTTAATATTAAAAGATTTTAATATAAATAATTTAAGTTTTTTTTTTTATTTTAAAACATAAAGTTATCTAGAAACTATTTTTTAAGACTTTTTTAACTTTTTTTAAGAGTTCTTAGTCTTTGTTTGTCTAATTGAAAACCAAAAGCGTAGAATTTATCTTTGCGGTTAACTCTTCAATTTGGATCTATCTGTTTTTTTATAGTTGAGTTTCAACCATTTTTTTTTATCTTTTTCTGTTATATAATGCATGTGAACATTTTCCTATTTGCATGCGTCTGTTTAGTTATTTATATGAGTCTTTGCTTATCAGTTTGACAATACTGATATGTTTTGATCGTTTTTGTGATGTTTCTATGTGTAGATAGAACATCGTGCAAGTTGAAAGGAGTTTCGTTGGTTAGAGTCTTTTGAGTTGTTGACCAAGTAAAGGAATTTAATTTCACTATTTTTAAGTTATAGATACTTTGAAATGTCTAATTTTATAATTGTATGATGAATTGATTAAATGATTGACTTGTGTGATAAGTCTGATATGTTGAATTGTGGTTATGTTAATAAATTGCACGAATAGATTAAATGATGAAGTTTGAGAATGATGTATGATTGTATGGCAAATGAGATTATTTGAGTCAATGAAACTTGTGTAATTTGAATTTGGTATGTTTTGACATTTATGTTTGTTGGACTAAATTTGGAGGGTTTGAGTGATATACATTTGCATAATTATGTTTTGCAGAATTATGCAAACTCGTTGGGTGAAAATATATTCTTTGGGAAAAACCAAAGTTAGAGAGCTACGGACTTGGTGGTCGTTAGACAAGAATATATTCATTGGACGAAATCAAAGTCAGAAAGCTATTGACTTAGTGGTCATTGGGTGAAGACTAACTTGGTAATAGCTAGGTGAGACAAGTCTTGTTGAGCGACTTTTGAAAAAAAATTAAGTTTATGAGTTCTGGTGATAATTTCGTGTTCCAAGCTATCTGGTCATTGGATGAGCGAAATTAACAAAGTCTGATACTATTTTATTGGTATTCTTCTGATATGTTTAATGTAGGACTATGTGATGTTAAAATGATAGTTGATTTATGATGTTTACCGAAGAATGATTGATAGATCTATGGATAAATATCCATGCAAATAATGATGTGTGAAGTTGTGATGATGATAAGCTTGTTAATGGGTATGAGCATTGTATGTGTTTGACGTAATTCCAGGAATCTCGTGAGAAGATTATATGGTGACATTTCTTTAATGTACGCATTAATACAAGACTTTAGATGTTATAAGTTATTTTCTCACTTTAATAACCATTTATGCTCATATAAAGTAGAATGAGGTATTTGGTTAGAGATATATGATGTCATAATATATTGATTTTACTTTGGCTAATTGTATATTAGTGTTAATGAACTTTTGAACATGTATAATTGATTTTGAACTCAATAAAATTATAGTTTATGAGTTTTATAAATTCGTTCTAGCTTGTAACCAGTTAAAAAGTATATCAATTTAAAAATGGCAAAAGGATGAATTAACTAAGAGTAAAGAAAAAACTCTCTACTATCACATAACTAGTCATTTAATTTGATTTTATAGTTCATTTTCCTCGTCAATGGGGATTTGATCATTCTTAGACACGAATCTCTCTAATTAACATGTGTTATGCTTTTATTTCTCACTCAACAAACTCCATTATAATTTTTTAAAATGTGATTTTGACAAGGTGTATGGACTAGACTCCCACTCTCGTAAAAACAAAATTAATAGTTTAATTTAAAAAATAAAAACATTTAAATATTTAAAAATTAAATAAATAGTATATTTAGCAATATACTATTTTTAAGATTTCTTTTAAGTTTGCATTTAGATAAGTTAGCGGGCCTAATTTATTATAATTTCTTTTATAATTTTTTTTCACATTACCATTTGCGTATGTGATGATAAAATAAACAATTAGGTCCTATTATCTTATTTTTGCTTTATGTTGATATATAGATCCATAGATGAAAATAATTGATATTATTATTTAAATATTTATTGAGTTTGTCTCCTTCATGTAATAATATGCGTATGGCCTATGAACTTTATGAGTATCGTATTCATGCAATTATCATATTGAGTCCATTGCCTTTGAACTTTAAGTGTACGCTAAGTCTCTTATTCGATCAGAGATCATGTGATGTCCTCTTTGTTCTTTCAATCATCAGCTCCACCATTGAGCATTTATAAAACAACAATTTGCCACCTTTGTCCAAACAAATATAAAAACAACAGAGTATAATAATAATATTTTTATGTAACTTTCATTTACATTAATAACTTATGTTTGTTATATCAGTGTAATAATATACTAGAATATAAAAATGAAGATGACCTCAACCTTAAGTCATGACAAATAGATTGACAATTAAACTTAAGGTTGCTTCATAATAATGACAATTCCTATTTTTTAAAGGATCATGAGTGTCTCACTCACAAAAATGTTATTTTATCTATACATATTCAATAATTATAGTACATAAAGGGTATGTAATTATAAAATCATAAGAGAATCTCCCAATATTTTAAATTTAAGACTAGTTGTAATAAAATTTCATTAAATAAATGTTTTATTACTTAATTTGAATTATTTTTCAATTTTTTTATTTACTAATTCTAGTGTTTTTATTAAAAAAATACATTCGCAACTATCCTAGTATTACGAGGAAAATTATCAATCAACGAAAATAACAAGAAATTAATTTAATGACAAATTTTCTACTCTTTATTAAAAGTTCTACTTGCAATTGTCCAAGGTTGCAATTTAATTAATTTATTTCCAATTTTGATGAAGTAAATAATGTTGTATTTGCTAGCTTTTTATAATCACATTAAATCAAAGTATGGGATTTATTATAAAAAAAAACAAATAAAGAAAAGCATAGATAACTTTATATCAATAACTTTGGGGGCGTACTTTGAATTTTAGAAATAACCACCACAATCCAACTGGTAGGTCTAATAAATTTTTTTAATCCACATGAGTACCGCTGTCAAAATTATTTTTAATCAATCAAACATATTTTCAAATCAATCAAAAGTTATTTTAAATCTACCAAAATTATTTAAATAAGTTGATGAGAGATTTTAAATATTTTAATCAATCAAAATTAATTTTAATTCATAAAAATATTTTTTAATCCATGTAACTTTATAAGAGATTTTAAATATTTCAATAAAAAAATTATTTTTAGTCAATTAAAGATATTTTAAAATCAATCAAAGTTATTTAAATAACTTTAAAAGAGAAATTTTAAATATTTTAATCCATCAAAGTTATTTTTAATTAATCAAAGATACTTTTAAATCAATCAAATTATTTTTCAAAGTTATTTAAATAGAAGAGATTTTAAATATTTTAATCAATTACTTATATCAAAGTTATTTATAATAATTTAAAGAGGGTATGAACTAACACGTTTGAGTATTATTTAAAATATTTTGGCTGTGAATTTGGTAGAATTTTTTTATTAGAATTAGGGTTAAGGTTTGGAAAGATTATTAGGATTGATCGAGTGTGAAGCCTCATATTTTAATTTTAGTATATTATGAAATGACATAGTTATTTGAAATAAAACAATTGTTCATTTTGTAATATGCATTTGTGGTCTATTTATATTAATGATGAAGCAACTATTTTAAACCAAAACCAATATTTTAAAATTATTTGAACTCAAATTTGTTAATCAATTAATTCAAGAATCCAACCAAAGTCATCTAATATTTTATTTTGCAGCTTCGGATTAGGTTGGATTCAAATGGATCAAAGGATTTTTTTTGCATCTAAGATATGAATGTTCTAGCTCAAATCTTCACATTATATTTCATGATCTTAACTTAAAAGTTTTTTCAATAAAATATTAAAAGAAAATCGTACTTAGCTGGATAATCTTTTCGTCTGCTATCAATTTACAAATCCATAACCTGTTATCGCCATGTGTCCTTTTTCGGATCTTGAAACGATTGAATTTTATCCCTTAGCCCTTAAGTTAAGTCATAATTTCTCTATATTCTAAGGTACATTATCTAATGTTCCTATTTTAAAAATATTTATCTTACATATCTTAATCGTGAATCCCAGTTATTATGTACACAAGACCAATTTTTAAAATATTTATCTACATCTCTTCATCGTAAATCCTAATGAATAAGTACAAGTAATAAGTCCTTACTAGTGGAAAAATACATTTTTATGACGACTTATTATGACGGATAAAAATTATCCATCAGAATAGATTGACCGGTGGCAGAATTGTAATAAAAATAAGACATACCGTGACAAACTTGTAAATAAGTTCAAAACTTATTATTATGTAGATATCAACATCTGTCATAAGGTGTAGTTTTTTGATGTATTATGACTAAGTTTTAGAAATCAGTCCTAATATCTCTTCCTCTCATTAATTTTTCACATTTTCATCCTCTCGCTATCTCTAATTTGACGTTCTCTCTCACTCTCGTTCCTCTCTTTCTCTCTAAACCGTGCACTCCTCCAAGAGCATTCCTCCCTCCGCGTCCGTGTTTTCCTATCAATTATGAGAATACGACAACTTGCAGTATATATCAATGATGATTTAATTAGACTGTTAAATTGATAATATATATCTTAAGTCTAAGGTTTTCCGAAAATACATTGGTAAATTACAGAAGGATCGAAGTATATTATGAGTTTTGAATGTCAACAAAGGCTGGGGTATCTATAAAATTGAATTTGCAACAATAATGGTGATAGTCATATCATATTTTTCTCCTTTTGTAAGTATTAAAAATATCTAGATTATAAAATAATATATTTAAATATAATTTATTTTTATAACTCTCTATTGTCAAAATTCAAATACAATTTAATTATCTCTTAAACAGTAATTAAATTAAAAACTAAAGTATATCACATTTGAGATTTGAGATGTGACACATGAATCTTTGTTCCTTACCTTCAACTTCTTCAAAGGAATTGAAATCTATTTCATGCAAAACACATCCATATTAAAATATTCCAAACCATTGATGGCAGTCTCAAGCCACAACTTGGGAAATCCACACTCACTCCCTAATGGCGAAGTATTGTCATCGACTTGAATTTGAGAAGTATTCTCGTCGACTTTGAAGAGCTATAAAAAGTAAGCAACTGTAGGTTTCTGAAAGAATGAATGTTTTTTTAATGTTTCAGAATGCCAATCAGTGCAATCCATAGTTGGACGAGCTTAAAATATGTGACAACCTTTTGTATCACGTGGAGGTCCCTTCTTGTTTCTCTCCTTTTCTCTTCTTCCCCCACAGTTTGAATGGCCACCCCAGTTAACTACTTGAGTCAAAACAGGGTACACACCCCACCAATATCATGTCACTGTTAATTTCATGCACCAAAGGGTATGCCATAATGATCAGTTAGGCCAAAGGCATTTTCACAAATATTTGTCATGCAAACAAGTTTCTCTTTTTAAGAAAAAGAGAATAAGCACTTTGATTAAAGGCTTAGCAAGTGTCAGGTCATCACTTCCATTTCTGAAACAGAGCACATTATCACTAAATGTTTCAAAAATAGGACACTGTTTCTTTTGAATATCTGATCACACAATAGGATGTTCCCACGCCATGTCCTGACTTTTTTCTTCTATATATAGGAAGTAGGGTATGAGTCAAATAGAGTTATTGAGGACGAGCTTGTCAATTTCGAACTCTTGTCCCGAGTGTTATTTATGTACTGATCGATCCATTTCATGTTTTGGCCCAACTAAAACTCACTGCTGCAGTTTAGGACTGATCAAATATATTTTTAATTTTTGAGTGACTTTTAATTTTGATTTTGTAAAATACTTTCTGTTTTTATCCTTGCAAAATTGAAATCATCATCTCTATTCTTGATATTATATGATACTGATTAATTATTTGTTCTGAAAAAAAAATTATTCAAAGTTACTAAAAAAATTATAAAATAAATGTTTTATATATGTAAAATAAAGGTTAGAGACTAAAAACAATGATTTAAAATTTGGAAGAATTAAAAACAAAGAAAAACATTTTACAGAAACTAAAATAAAAATTAATATGTTTTATAAAAATTAAATTGAGTAATTCAAACTCCATAAAATAAAAAGTTATTAAATTCACTAATTTTACATTTACCAAAACATATTTAATTTGTTCTCTTGTCTAGAGTTATTTAATGACACATTATATGTTCTTATTAGTTGCATTCATTATCAAATTACGGATTTTCTTAACAAAAGTTCTAAGATTTTGATCATATTTTTTTTAAAATGCTAGACAAGTTCTGGAAAATAGTTGAAAGGACTTTCTGGCTGCTATAATATTGTCTATATCTATATATAAGTATGAAAGAAAATCTGGTATTCATAACAAAAAGAAAGCTACAAAATCAGGAAAAGCTACTTGAGTGAATAATTTGCAAGTTATTTGAGTAGTGGTTAACGCGTTTTCTATGGTAATTGATACTCACATTTTGACTAAGGAGATAGCAGGTTGAAAAACATGTCTCAGAAAACAAATGACGAGGCCTTATTATATTTTGAAATCGTCTGTAGCAGTAGTATACGAACTAGTGCAAACTACAAAGCTGGTAATCACATGTGTTTCACGGGGACCAATTGAATCGTTGCAGGTACGTTGTCTCCTTCAGGGGTAGCTATTTTTCTAAGAAATTACCAATATTGTAAAGGGTGGTTACGTAGGAACAAAATCTTAAATCAACAAGGAAAAGCGACCTCTGGCTTGTAATTAGTTACTGGGTCGCTACGGCTATTGTCTATAGCTTCTTTCATCTTAGCTCCAACCACTCCAACCCAGTACATTCTGCATCTTCACACCTCTAACCCTCTTTTGCCTCTGCATCAAAACCTTCCTCACAAACTAAACTATCTCTATTAGGAATTTATTAATTAATCAATGAAACAAATAACAACCAACCACATCATGAATGATGGACCAAATATAACAAAATTGAACCAAATCGTTCTCATTAACGTTATTTTCAGTTCTAGTCTATAGGCTTGTAGGAGGGTCAATGTGTAATGTAAGGTACTAATTCAGGTCACCCTCAACGTTTCCACCCCTACACATTGCTTCAACTATCTCTTATGCTATTCCAATACTTCTTTAAATTCAAGCCTTCTTCCCCAATTCTCTCCCAGCCCACAGAATCTCTCACACCAGACACAAAAAGGAGAGAGCTTCCAAACCATCGTCATGAAGAACACAAACACCAACACCAAATTCATCCTTCTCCACCCTTATATCCAAAAACAAGGAAGCTCCAATCGCTTATGGCTCCTAGCCTTTATATCAATCCTCACCCTCGCTTTCCTCGTCACTCTCATTTACACCAGAGAATCCACCTTCATCACCACCGCAACTTCTTCGGTCATTGCTTCTTCCAGTGCCCCAGTTTCTGGTCTCGGAACTGCTCCTTTGCCCGCCACCGTGATCAACACTCTTCTCCACTACGCCTCAAAATCCAACGACACCAACCGCATGCCACATTCAGACCTCAAACCCATCTCTGACGTGCTCCGCAAGTGCTCGTCCCCGTGCAACTTACTCATCTTCGGTCTCACATCCGAAACCCTTCTCTGGAAAGCCCTCAACCACTACGGCAGAACCGTGTTCATCGACGAAAACCGTTATTACGCTGCATATTACGAAGAACTGCACCCAGAAATCGACGCCTACGACGTGCAATACACCACCAAGAGAAGCGAGATGAAGGAGCTCATAGCCTCTGCTAAAGAACGGGTAGCCAACGAGTGCAAGCCAGTGCAGAATCTTCTGTTTTCAGACTGCAAACTGGGACTCAACGACCTTCCCAACCACGTGTACGAGGTTGACTGGGATATCATATTGGTGGACGGGCCACGTGGGGACTGGCCCGACGCCCCTGGAAGGATGTCGGCGATCTTCACCGCTGGTGTTCTGGCGAGGAGCAAAAAGGGTGGGAACCCTAAGACTCATGTGTTTGTGCATGACTTCTCCGGGGAAGTGGAAAAGGTTTGTGGGAGTGAGTTTCTATGCAGTGAGAATTTGTTGGAGGCAAGTGAGAATTTGGGGCATTATGTGGTGGAAAGAATGGACGAGAGCAGTGTTCAGTATTGTAAGAATCACTCTTCTTCTGGGTCAGGGAATAATGCTTCATCAACGTAACGTAACTACTTCTTTCGCCATAAGAAAGCTGCTCAGAATCATGTTAGTCACCATTGTTTCGCCATCCCTCTGGGTATTTATCATCCTTTTTCCATTCCTACATTTTTGTTTATTTCTTCCTGGCTGGGGCCTGTAAAAATAATTCTTTTTTGAATTTTCCCTTTCCATTTTATGCCTCTCAAAATTGTAATTTCTTCTGTTAATTCAAATTTCCACTTTTCAATTCAGGATATGCATTACCAAATAGACAGGATATTGGAATTTTATATAAAAAACATTACCTACCGGCTTTTATTAATTTAAATTAAAGAATAATAACAAAAAAAAAGTATGTCTTGTCTAAATTTAAAATGGCTTTGTTTGGTTGCATGTGACGGTAGATATTAAATTTGCATGTCGTGGTTTGATTGGCTTATGAAATATTGTCTGATGCAATGAAACACAGATTATGTTGGGTTTGCAATGCTTTCATAGAGATATAATTGATAAGACATTGGGAATGAGGGTGGGTGTAATGACGTAGAAAGTTGTCTTCTCACTTTTAAAAAACAGCGTTAGGTACATCAGTTAGTTGTGTGATAGCCACCTTAATACACCTACCTTTCAAGTTTAAGGTCGCTTGTAGTTGGAAGGAAGTTGCTTCAGCAACTATTCGGCTGTGTTTTACAAGGGAACTTGCCCACTTGCCTAAATCAACTTGGTTTGCTTAAAACTCAACTTAATACTTGCGTTGGGCCTCTTCGGGCTATGACCTTGCCTCCAGCCCTGATATTTTTGTCAAGAGGGTTACCTCTCCACCTCTCTCCCTACATTCCCACATTCTAAAAATTTTCTTTTTCAATAAGTTTCAAAATTTATTGAAGTTTTAAAAAAATTCTTCAACAGATTTCGAAAATGAATTTTGAAATCTGTTGAAGAAAAAAAATTTCAATAAATTTTGAAATTTGTTGAAGGATTTTTTAAAAACTTTAATAGATTTTGAAATTCATTAAAAATTTGAAATTTTTTTAACAGATTTAAAAATTTATTAAGATATTTTTTCTTCAAAAGATTTTGAAATCTGTAAAATCGAGGATGTAGGATTTTTAGAAATATAAGAGGTAGTTTTGGAATTTTAAAAAAAATGTGGGGTGTAAAAAGAAATATGGAGTGGTGTAGAAAGTAATCCTCGTATAGGCGCATGTTGAAGTAGTTGCGCGATTGCTTCGTGCACCCCTTTAATTTCTACCTGTACTCTCTAAGCTTTTGGAATTCTAATTTTTCCCTTACGTGTTTTATTTGAAAATATTCTGCTTCGTGAAGACAGTAGTTTGTGATGGTTGCTGCAACGGGGAAAGATTTCTCAGACAAACGTTGGTGGAGGTTTGGTGATTTGTCAAAGTCAAAGAAGGTCGTGATTAGTATATTCAATAAAGGAAAATATTTTGGAAATATAATTGAAAAAAAGTGATCCAGAATAGGTGTTGGAGGTACGAAATGTATTTTCGGATTCATGTTTTTGGAAGATAATTTAACGTTCTGGAAAGATCTTTCCAGGAGTATTCAATTAGAGTTTCGGATTGAAAAATCCACGTCATTTCTAGAATAATTATGTTGAATTTGTTTTTTAGAAAAATATTTCCGAAATAAGTCTTTGCTTATTTAAGCTGATTTACTACTATAGCAAATTGAAAAACGAGTGAATATGTTATTTATTTTTGCTGATCACAAATGATTTTAACAAAACTTACAAAAATTGAAAATTTAGTTAATTTTCACCTTACATTTATATGGTTAGTATATTTATGTGATATAATAACATAATCATAGTCAACTATATTTCAATTATGTTATATTATGAAATGTAATAACCAAAAATAATAAAATATAATAATAAAGGAAATAAAAATAGTAATAATAATGAAATATATTAGAAAAAAATATGTTACATATGTTAAAAACAGTTCTTGACAAAAATATTTTAAATGATGAATAATTGTTAGAAAAGTAAAAAAAGTGACAAAAATATTTTAAATGTTGAATTATTGTTAGAAAAGTAAAAAAGAAAAAAAATACTGACGGTTAAAAACTACTATAAAATCTACTCCTATTTTATAATATCATACTTTAACAATAAAAAATCACCACAAGATATGTAATATTTTATTATATTTTAATATTTATTAAAGGATTAGAACTGTAAAAAAAGAAAAAATATTTTTTAAAGCTGTTAAATTCCAAAAAGTATTTATTAGTTATTTTTAATTAATTTTATAACTAATATTTTAATAGTTTGCTTTATTTAAAAGCACAGGCCATACAGCACAAAAATAATCTCCTTTTTAAGACTATATGACAAAGTCACGCGTCCACTCCTAATGCAGAAAAAGCTATATGCTAAGAATACAGCTTTATTATTTGTTATTATGCAACTTGTTCATTTATTACAGCAAAAAACTAATTGAGTTCGAGCAATTTGATAAAATAACGAGACTCTGAGCCAATTTTAAGACTTTGAGCATTATTTTTCCATAAATACTGGTGGTCCTTCCCCGTTATTTTACTCGCTTTGCATACTGCATAGTTATTTTTTCATTTGTGGTAATAAAATATTGATTGTTTAGCTATCTTTGTTTGAGGAGTCATCGAAAAGGAATGGCAGGAGGTTCATTGATGATGACTTATAGTCTTCGTCTCCTAGTTTTGTGTCGTCATCGATTTTAGAAACAATCGAGCCGAATAATGGTTCATCTGATGACTCAACTAGTGTAGATAGTGATAGGATCATGTGTGAGATCTCAACTAGTTTACGCTATGGTAGGTTGAAAATTGACGCCCGTAACGAAGGGGATAAATGTCAAGGCACCTTGCTCATGATAATAGGTTATGAATTGGTGTCCCACGAAGTGGGTGAGTATGTCACCTGCTACCGTACAGAGAGGAACTTGGAGGATTGGGCTAAATGAGTTTCTATTGTGCGAAATGAGAAGGATGCCTCATTGATCAAGCTGACAATTTATAAGGGGAACGAACATGTTTGTCATGGGAAGGGGAACAACACTGAAGATTTTTTTTTCATGTATATTTTTTCCTTCGCCTAAATGTAGGTTCGGGTTCCCTTCACCAACTTCTAGGTAGTCATGTTGCGGGAAATGAACTTGACTCCCACCCAAATACATCTGAACGGTTGGACGTGCATGTAGGCATTCACGGTAATATGCACCGCTCTGGACCTCACCCCTACTTCGTCCAGTTTCCTCCATTTCTTTCGCACTTGATCAATTGCCAAGCAGGGTTGGGTTTCTTTAATCTCCATGGAGGGGAAGTGGTTGTTCAAACCGTATGTGACCTCCTTCAAAGTGTTTAAGACTAAATATTTTAAGATTGTGATAAACGAGACTCGTCGATCAAAATTCTTTGAAAGTTATCTTTATTATTTTAAAACTAAGAGTCCCTAGATATTTTAAGGTATCTTTAAAAGTATTTATGATTAAATATTTTAAGACTGTTAAATATTTCTATTTTAGCCAGGAAATTATATGAAAAAATATTTTTATTTTGTATAATTAAATGTTATAATAATAAATGTTTTTAATCTACAATTTATAACAAATGTATAAATTATATTTTAGATTTAGAATCAATCATTCAACTTGTGAATTCTAGGTTATTTTTAATTATTGAAATGATTTAAAATTAATAAAATTAAATTTAAAAATAATGTATAAGGGATTGCATCGAAAGAATTAATTAGTTAATAAGATTAAATGTACAAATAAGTTGAAAAAATTATCTAGTGACATTGAAAAAAAGCTGTCTATTGGATTAGCGTATAAATGTGTATTTTATTTTTAATTAAAATCCCTGCATAGATTACTAAAAAGAAAATCAACAAATTCAGCATAGATTTATCTATGTTCAGATCAGAGTATCTTATAGGACGCTCTTATCGTGCAAGCAAGTTTGGCAATAGAGGAAAAGCTTGTTAAGTTTAGTAACTAAGTTTGCAAAGCTTGGTTTCATAATAAAAGTTATTATCACATATTATGACTTTAGTTTGAAAAACTATGCACAAATCATTATGAGTCAAAATGGCTTTGATTTAATTGAAAATCGTGGTAATTATATAAACTTTCGTTTAAAATGCTTAGAAACAAGAAATTATTAGTCCTAACAATTTCGTCTTTTCATAATTTTACGAAGAAGTCCTTGTCACTTGTCTTCACTCAGTAAAATTAACTATCCCATTTTTGTAATTTAAGAGATAAAGTACACATTTTTGTAAATTTTTCCTAGGACAACTCTGTTATATCTGGTCAGATATAAATGTGCCACTTCACCTTCTTCCATAGCTCACACCAATCACAACAAGAGAAGTATTTTGAGTTTCAGAGAACCATAATTCTCCTATGGCGACGAACTTTAGTTCCATCCCTGTAATTGGTAAACCCCCTTTCCACCATAACCCTCATTATCGTTACTTTCATCTTTTCCTCAATTCTATCTTACGTATTCATACTCTTAAATTCTGTTTTCGTTTGATAACATATATATACTTTGGTTTATCGGAATTTATCTAAACATGTTACGATGGCATTTGCTTCGGATGGTGTGAAGTGGAGAATTCGGGAGTAAAATATTCAGTTTAGAACTCAGAAGGAACATTTTGTATTTTGGTGTGCTAGGTTCAGGATCTGATAACTAAGAATAGTTTTTTATGACGGTGATGCAGATATTAGTCCACTTTTGGCTAAGGCAGATGATCCCAAAATGGCCGAGGACCCTGGTGTACTCGAGGTTGTAAGACAATTGGATAAGGCTTGTACAGAGGCAGGCTTCTTCTACGTGGTATTTGTCTGTTGCATCTATTAACCCCTTTTCTCTTCTATGGTTTCTTTACGCATTTCGATGCAAGAGAGCTTTGAAGCAAGAAATTCTTCCACAATCATATGTATAAACTCTTTTTTTAAAGGAACTTATTATAGACTTTTTTTCTTAAATTTCTCTTTTATCGCATTATATATCTTACAATTCTATCAGTTTTTTTCTCTTTATATATATTTCTCGGCATTCATGAAAAAGTTTCTAGTTATTTTTTTATATTTTGAATTGAAAGTCAAATTGATACAACCTTGCATAAATTTCAGTGCGTCTACTACAACTTCTTCTAAGAATAAGATGTTTTGAACTTCATGTAGATTCCAAATATAATAAAATAGTGGTTCCATTGCTAGAGTACGACATATAGCTTATATATCTAGAAGATTGAAATGATAAAAGAAATCTGATGGCTCACAGTAGATGATTATACCTTTGATTTCGGATACCTAGGTTAATTTGATAAATAACGTTTATGGAAGCTTAAACCAAACTATATTGCTACCAATAGGCTTTGCTCTGAACAGAATTCTTCAGTTTAACTCAAAAATTGACTACTCTCTCATTTCTTGAGAGTCTGTTTCGTGAATAGGTTTATTGTACTAGTAATATTGCATAGAATATTAATATCAATCCATGAATGTTTCATCTCCATTTATATCCCTGCGATCAAGTTGTTGCTACTGAAAATATGGCACTTAGGTCATTTTGTGTCTAACGTTCAAACCCTGCGATCCTTGATTGACAGAAAGGACATGGTGTTCCGGAGACTCTCCTCAAAGAAGTTAGAGATGTAACGCGCGGATTCTTTGAACTTCCATATGAAGAAAAGGCAAAAATCCAAATGACTCCGGCTGCTGGATACAGGTTTGCTTGGTTTACGTCGATTTACTTTGTATATAAGTTTCAGTTCCGATCATGAGGTTTATGCATCAAATTTCTACTGATAGTAACTTGATGTCTAATGCAGAGGTTATCAAAGGATTGGACAAAATGTAACCAAAGGTGCACCTGACATACATGAAGCTATTGATGTAAGTCCTATAGTTACTTGGCATAAAAGAGGTTGACACCCTTACAAAATTATAACCACTTGTAAGTATTTTAATACAAATTACTAATACATTATTATATTGTTAGAGTAGGTTGTAAATTAAATGTATTTTGTTTTGTATGGTTTCAAAGTATAATTTTGGTTACGTTTTTTTCGGGTATACATGTCACAGAACTTCCACGTTGAAATTTTTTAATATCATTTGCATTAGGCTCATCTCAGTGCAATTTATAGTCAAGTATAATTTTATTTCCCTAAAAGTGGCAACCTGTAACTCTTGCGTAATATAGCTCATGGATCAATCAAGGTATTTAACATACATGGTCTGATTTCGTCAATATTTCATTTTCTTTTCTGATTGGAGTCTGGCTTAGCTGATCCAGAATTCACTCTGATTCTAGTGATTCTATAAAGCAACAAATGACCCCTTTAATTTCCTTTAACAGTGCTATAGAGAAGTGACCAAGGGCATGTATGGAGATCTGGGCAAAACTATGGAAGGAAGCAACCAGTGGTACTTAGAAATAGGGATTTTCTGTTTATTACTGCGTGTGTTCCTCCACAAACATACTTCAATATTTAGCTAAAAATCAGCTCGAATTTCATATATACTTTTAATCCTGAATTTCTCATTAACTTGGAAGCTTCATTGAATTGGATTTATAGTCTATGGATACTTTAGCATGATTGATGCTCTTCTCTGATCTGGTTCTGTTACTCTAGCATTTGATTTACTGGACAAGGGAGTTGGATTTTGGAGTATTAGCATTCAGAAAGAAGACTTTCTGTTGCCAGATACTTACATCATTCGGTTTGACCCTCTTCAGTTTTTGTGTTCACCATGCAGGCCACAATATCCTCAACCATTCAAAGTTCTTATGGAGGAGTATATTCGTCTCTGCACAGGCATGTATTTTACTCATCCACTCTTTTTTTCCATCATGTTTTACAGTTAAATTCTTGATTCCTCACACAGTTCCTTTGTTAGAGCAGATCTTGCAAGGAAAATTATGCGTGGAATTGCTTTAGGATTAGGTGGGTCACCTGATGAATTCGAAGGTCAAAGAGCTGGGGATCCATTTTGGGTAATGCGGCTCATTGGATACCCAGGTGTATCATCTGTGAATGGAACACATGTTCTTAAAAATGACATTGGATGGTAATGAAATCCTGGAACTGGTTTTTCCAAATTTTGCCAGTCTTTAATTACTTGGATTGCTGATACCTTTTCCTTTGTTACTTATTCTTCTCCAATTCCTTGAATCAAAATAAACCCAGTGGAGCGCACACTGATTACGGTATACCTGTACCTTTGCATTATTATAAGTCGAGAATATCTGCCTGGTCATTGTCCGTGATTTTAGATGTTGTGTAACAGGTTTATTGACATTGCTGAACCAAGATGACGATATAAACGCACTCCAGGTATGCACTTATTTATGTCCCTTTTGTATTTTAAGATATACTCGAACTCCTCGTTTATTGCATGCAGTTATTGATTTGACCTCTACTCTTGTTGCAGTCAATCTTGTAACCATGCAATTATAAACCTAAATTTGGTAGAAATTATTACTTGAACCACCTGTTTTTTGGTCTCCACTAATCTTTAATTAATATTTACTAATTGTTGCTTAAAGATAGACTAACCACGTAATGTAATTTGCAAATGTAGGGGTTCCTTACAGTTTTAAATATCTGTCAGTGGTCAGTAGCTTCAGAGCAGATCTGTTGAAATCCCATTTCCTCTGTTGGACTATATTTCTTGAATAAAATGAGTTTTGCTGAAGTAGTTGGGATGGGAATGTAGGACAGGGTCACGAGGGTTGGCCTTTAGTTCATAGGAAAAGTGTAGAAGAGCTGAATATTTTAACTTGTGGGTCCCTTTAGGTCTAGTTTATATAACTTGTAGATCATGCGAGTAGGACAGACTAATTCGTATAAAAATTTTACAATAAAAAGTTAGTTCTCTTTTATTTTTTAACATTCTTACTTGCATTACTATTGGTTCTCATTTCCATAATAAGTATAGGAATAGTCTTTTGCTAGGAAATGTAGAAGCAATTATTTATACTTCTAGTTGGAAGTATAAATTTTATGAGTGTAATAAAATCTTTTTTAACTTGTCTTATATTACTTTTATTTTAAAACCATACTCTCATTCTTTAAATGTACGCAAATTATAAAAGAGAATATTATAATTATGAAAAAGTGGAAGATAAATTTCATCTAAGACTATATCCAATGTTATTGAAATGGAAACAAGCAAAATGATGGTTAATTACTATAATTTTTTAGTAGTTTAAACTATAATTTATTTGTATGTTTCCTTGTCAAAGATTAATTTAACTTTAATATATTTATTTAATATAGTTGTTTATTTAACTTATTTCAATTTTATTATCAATTATAAACTCATGGTTCAACAAATATATATATATATAAAGACATGAATCAATTGAAACAAGATTATTGTTGCAACATTTGTATTCAAACTAGCGTGCACACCTGTAGGCCAATCATTATGGAGGGTGAACCAATAAAACTAGCTCAAATTCTTATATGAACCAAACACTTCCGGTTCGCCTTTTGCGAGGGCCAGCCAATCCGTAGAAGTAGTTGATTCTTTCAACCAATACCTATTGACTTAAGTTTGCGTTCTGTATTTTATCTTCGATAATATTATATATGGTCCTGCAACTGTAACTTGAATCGAAAGACGTCCAACTAAAACACCTTGAGGCAAATTACGCACCATATCTGTGCTGTGAAAATTGTTTCAGGTGAGAAACCTATCTGGCGAATGGATATCAGCACCTCCAGTTCCTGGGTCATTTGTATGCAACATTGGTGACATGCTAAAGGTATCTTATACTTAATCTGTTCATCCTATAAATACAATCTGACATGGGTAGATAATCTCACTAAGTGTGGAAGAGAACTGCAGATATACTCCAATGGACTGTACGAGTCAACTTTGCACAGGGTTATAAACGACAACTCAAAATACAGAGTCAGCGTAGCATACTTCTACGAGGTTAGCCACATTTAAAATTTACATGTTTCGTCCTTTTCACGTGTTTGTTTCGGTCTTGTCACAAATATCGCTGCTGAATGGACAGACAAACTTCGATACTGCGGTAGAGCCGTTGGACACCCATAAAACGAGGGCAAATGGCAACAGGAAGTTCGAAAGACCAGTCTATGGAGAGCATTTAATTGGCAAGGTTCTCACAAACTTTGTTCTTGAGTAACCTTGTTTTCCTTGTTCTAATGTGCAAATAAGCCAGCCATCTAGATCTTGTCTAGCAGGCTTCTAGCTTCTATTAGACCTACCACTGCGGATCCTGTACTATTTTAAGTGCACACAATAATGTTATTTATCAATGCCTCCATTCTCAAAATTTATCACCCGAGTTCACAACTAGGACTTGTGAATCCACATATCCTCAGTTGTCATAAATCATACTTAGAGCACCAAGAAACAACACTACGAGGAGTTTTTTTTTTTCAGATCGTCGGCGTTTTAAGAACACAAACCAAATCTAACTTACGAAACGTTCAAGACAATCACGTAAAATTAATCCGCTCTGATCAAGCATCAGCGTTTTAATAGGGTACAACACTGTCAATTGGCAATTGCCATAAGAATGAAGACAAATACAACAAAAGAAATAAGAAAATGGATATTTTAACCATTCTTACTCCTAATTAATCACAACAAAATTGTATCTGAGTCGTGCGTAATCATGCTACCTTAGCCTGGCCTCATACCACATAAGATATCTTCATTGAGATTTTGGCTCAATTTCGAGCTCCAAATGTTGGTGTGCAGCCGGGTCAATCTGAGTAACTGTCCGATGTAAGTTCTGCTCGGGTATCTTTGTAAAGTGGGATCCTTGTACCTGTATCCCTAAGTCGATCTACCATGTCATAAAGAAATTCAAAAGTCAGTTTAGATTGCTTGTTTAGCTCCTCCCTGATGTGAGGCTGAAGGCTGAACCAGCCTCCCAACAATTTATGAACATGAGAACGAATCATTCTCCATGGCACAGGATACTTTTCACAAAGTTTCAAGTACTCTATTAGAAGATCTGCCTGGTCTAGTTTTCCATCCACATTGGTTCCTTCACTTTCAGACACCCATTCGGCAGTTCGAAATCCAGCAAAGAGAGCAGGATTTTCAAGCAGGGTCTCAGCAGAAAGTACCCCTTCAACCTCCGTCTCTTCCAAACAGTCTCTAACATCATTCATATGCCGTATGTTCCCATTTGCAAGGACTGGGATCCTGACTGCATTTTTTACAGCCCTGATAGCTTTCCAGTCTGCTCGAAATTTCTTCCCATCCTTCTCATCTCTGGTCCTGCCATGAACAGCTAAAAGCATGCAACCAGCCTCTTCAAGCATCCTAGCATACTTCAAAGTGTCTTCTAAATTGGGAAAGAGCCTAATTTTGCATGAAACAGGAACCTGTAGGTTTACAGCTAATTTTTCCACTAGAGATTTCACAAGAGGAAGGTTATCCATCAAAAATGCACCATAGTTTCCTCGTTTAGCAATGCGCTGCGGACACCTACAAAATCAAATCAAATACATCAAAATTTTATCAGAAAGCTAAAATCCAAGCACAGTGATGACAGATGACAATTGTTAAAACATGCTTGAAATAAAGAAAGTTTTGTATTTCTAAGGTGATAATATTCCATCCTAGCTATGTGGATGATCGCTAAACCAGATGAATACAGCGTACGGTGTAGGAAAGTTTTATTCAGAAGGAATCAAGGGTTTGAGCCAGAGCACGGTGTAGGAATAAGCTAAACCAGATGAATACAGCGTACAGAGTATTAAATTGTCAGAGGAATTCGAGAGGCTCTGCTTCTCTCATTAACCTTACTAATGTCTCTCTACCAAAAAACAAAAACAAATAAGAATTCCTAGTATGGTAAATACAATAATAAACTTCAGCTTACTTTCCTCCCTGGGAAATTGATTGAATTACACTAACCTCTCCTTTAAGTTTTTAAAAATACACTACCATCCCTTGAAACATGAAATGTGGTAAACTTCTATTCAAACAAAAAAATTCTGGTGGAAAACTATGAATAAAACTCCAAGGACATCTTTCGTTTCCATACAACTTTCAACTTCCATTTAAAAGGGATTCATGAACACTCATTCATTCCTTTCCATTTCCCCCTATTCCTATAAACTATGGCCCAAGTGGTTAACACAGGAGGTACTGAAATGAAGCAGATTTGGTGGAAAGAGAATGTAAATATACATTACCCAAGATTAATATCAACATAATCACAGTGAGGCTCGACCTTGCGTGCAGCTTCCAACAAAACATCAGGATCGTTGGCACAGAATTGAACAAAGAGCGGTCGATCCTCCTGCGGTTTCTCCCAAAAGTCACAACAAAGCAACACGAATAGTATTAACACGATTAGAAAAATGGGTTATTGCAATTTATCATACCTTGCAAGTGGTGAATTCTTCGTTCCTGTACTTTTCGGTCTCGGAGAAGATGCGGGAATGGAGCATAGGGGTGTAGGCGCCCTGGGCACCGTACTTGCGGCACAGCATTCGAAACGGCAACTCCGAATTGTCAACCATCGGGGCCACTATTAATCTGGGTCGGCCCAACTTGGCCCAGTGAGCCCAAGCCCGTTCCGCTCGAGACTCTCCGCTTAGACTCCGGGCCGGAAAACCCAAGTGCTGCTGATGGTGGTCGTCATGCGGTTGTTCTGCATCGAGACAAGCTGGGGTTTGAGCCATGAGAGGAGGAGATTGCGCGCAAAAGTATCGGTTGAGAAGGGGAACGGAATAGGGTTTAGGTTTCATCAATATTCGATGGGTTTTGCGAGCAAACCCATCGCCGCCATCGGATGGCTTCAAATTCAATACCAATCCACTAAATCATATTTCCGGCAATTTTAGGTATGTATTTGATTCTATTCTTTTTTTCAAGTTACTCCCCTTGGTAAAATAATGTCAACCTAACCCATACATTTTAACTAATATAAATCAGTATGGATGTAATAATTTTTTCCCCTACTTATCCTATAGCCAATATATAAAATATATTTATAGATATAGAAACAATTAAAAATTATCATTTTATTTAAGAATAATAAGAGTAATGAATCTCATCAAGAAACATAAATAAAATTAGAATTTCTTATCACTGATAGACATCAACTTCACTATCAAAACTTAAATATATAATCGGTCTAAAACCGGGAGTCATTATCTCAATCAGGGCATAAATTATAGAAACAAAATATTGGTGCTATTAGTGTAATTGAAATACAACATTTTATATCTGCAAAGTTGTATCCACCAACAAAATGAATTTTACACCAATTACAATACAAACATTTCTTTCTCGGAAACCATTGTCTCACTCTTAAATCCTAAATCCTACGTAAGTTAGGGAGTGGAAGGACAGACTTTATCTATATCTAAATCAGTTGATACTTTTACTGTTTTAAACTAACATTGTTGTTAAGTTTTCTATTTTTTTTTTCTAATAATTTATGTATACGCTGCATTGTGTTTTTTCAACATAGCTTGAAATCGAATAAAACTTTGTTGTAATATATTTCTGCTACAACATGAATATGATAATTGTAACAAGATCATTTAAAAAATTTCTCATAAATTCATACAAATCCGAGCAATTTAAAAGGATTGTAAAATTTCACTCATTCCTCAAATCCACACTCTCACTCATTTTACAATTAACACAAAAGAACAACTCAAATCCTCACATATACATCTTCACATATCCACATGAATAGTAACATTCATGAAAACAAACACAATCTAAGTAACTAAAATTAGTAATAAGTCAATTTTTACTATAATATTATTCTTGTTAAAAATCAAATATCTATTAACTTCTATATTGAACAAATAATTATGAGATATGAACTTGATAAAATTATAGGTCATTACAATATGTTTTTCAAATGTTGATAGTTTCTTGAATATTACCTTATAATGACCTAATTTTTTTCATAAAAAAGTATGAAAATAAATAAGTAAGTTCAATTTTATCATTGACATATTTTATCTTAAAATTCACTTATTAAGAACGAATAGTGTTACTGGATATAAATATATATTCTAAAACATGATTTTTTATTGTCCAATATTTTTGAATAATTAAAAATATGAACTAATTTGTTGATAATTACTCTATTAACAAGAGTATTAGAAGGAGATGAAATCATTGTATTTTTGTAAGTATATGCACTTTAAATTTTTTATGTTTTTTATGAGAGAAATAATTATACTTATAAATTAAATAATTGGATTTTTATTCATAATAAATGGTTTAATATTTTATCTTCATGTATTTATTTCAATTTTTGCATAATAATTATATTTTGCATATATTTTGTGAAATCTAACTTTTTATGAAAGTTTGATTTGTTTTCCTCATGTTTTATATTCATTTATTTTTTTTATTTTAATAAATTTTCTATGATAATAAATGATTGATAGATTTTGTGTTTTATCTTTATGTATTTATTTCAATCTTTTTCATAATAATTATAATTTGTATATGGTATGTGAAATCCAACTTTTTATGAAAGTTTGATTTGTTCTTCTCATGTTTTATATTCATTTATTTTTTTTATTTTAATAAGTTTTATATGATAATAAATGATTGATAGATTTTGTGTTAATATAGATAAAACGTCAAACATTTATAATGATGTTTAATATAATTACTATAGACCTAATTCTTCCAACACCTCTATACTTCTCTTTTGCACCCATAGATATAACAGAAATCCTATTTTACCCTTTTTACACTAATTCGAAAGTTAAAAGTATCTTCCTCCACTGTGGAATCCAGAAGCCATGTGACTCTTTCATCTTCTCTCTCACTACTTACCCAAGCTCCGGTGACCTGTGATCCATGATTGTTCAATTTCACTAAAACGAAAACGATGAGGGAAAGTAAACATGACACAGTTAGAGCTAATTCACGAGAAGAATTATAAACAAAAGCAAAGCAACAACATTGACTAGAGTTGAAGAGAACATGACATGTTGAATGGTATAAAGGTTGAAGGAGTTCCGATTCTTGAAGGGAAGGGTGAAGAAACAATTTTTATAGAAGTGGAGTGAACCGATCGCGGATGAGGTCTTGAACAACACCCACGCTAAGACAGGAATCTCTGACAACAACAACACAAGTCCAAAGTTATTGTCCTTCAAAAAAGCCGCATCACAGGTGTCCGCCATGAAAGATGTTTGTAGAAGAATATATATATATATATATATATTATACCATTTGAGTGTATAAATTTGGAAGTGGATTCACCATCTATAAGTCTTTTATAGATTGTATAATTTAAAAGATATTGTATAATTTGAAATATACTTTTTAAATAATTTATAGAATGTACATTTTCAAATAGATTTACGGATATGAAAGTCATTTTTACATTTTACAATATAAATATTATTTTAAAAAAATTATAAATTATATAATTTAAAGTAAATGTTTACATCCGAAAATATTTTTAGATTTTACTGTCTTAATATTATGACGCAAATTTATTCTTATATAATTTATATGTCACTTAAATGATTTTCTAATTGTATAATTAAGTTACTTTTATGGTGTCTTTCGATAATCTTCTTTCATTAAGGATGTTTGAGACATGATCTGAAGCTTTGTAATTAATTATTTCAATATTAATGATAGACTAGGAATTTCAATAGTTAAGGAAATATCGATATAAAAAACATTACATAGATAAAAAGTATATTAGAAGTCTCTACATTAATTGATAAGTATACTATTTTACAAATCAACTTTTTGTAAAATTAAATCAAATTTAAAGTTGATTACGTATAAGAATTTAAAAGAAGTATCATAATTTTAGAAATGATACTCATAAATTGTTTAAAGTGGTGAAATTGAATCCTGTGGGAAGCTACCAAATCCATTTTTATTGAACTTTATTAAATTATAATTGATTCCACTTCCTACTCCCACTACCATCTTAGACTTAATTACATATTTTTTAAGGTTTTACAAGGGTCTTTAGTGACATGACTCAAATATGCACTCTCTTGTACCTTTAAGTTACTGTGAATCACCTTAGTAGCTTTTGAAGGCATAAACAATTAAAAGTGGGTTGAAAGCTGAAGATTTTGGTGGCAGATTTTCTGAATTTCTTAATCTAAAAACACGCTTTCAAAACAAGATATCAAACGCTAATAAACAAACGTTGTCATAGTAGCATTAGTCTTTCCTTTGATTTCACACATTTCACTCTTTTTCATCGTCAGTTTGACTCTCGCTCAGTTACACATAAGCATGACACCCAAGCTTGCTGGAAACATTGACCATCAAACAATCTTTCCTTCGTATCTTCATTTTTTTCTTACTTTTATTCTTATATTTCACGTCGTTTACTGTTTCATTCAAACATCTTATTCTATATTCTTTATTCTTAAGCAAATTATAAAACTATTTCATTAGCTGTTTCTGGAAATATCTAAATATAAACAATTAAACTAAAACTATTCTTTTCTAGCTTATTACGACCAACAAATTTTAAGACTAACAGTTATTCATTGAATTGATAAAGATATTGATTCAAAATTCATTTTCATAGTTCAAAAGGGAATAATTAAATATATATTTTCATAGTGCAAAATCAGGAACAATATAGGAAGATAAATGAGTAAGTTTCAGTTAAATTGTACTTGTAAAATACAAGTCAAATTTTCAATGGATACTTGTAAAATGCAAGTCAATTTTCCGATTGATACTTGTAAAATGCAAGTCAAATTTCTCATCAAAATACTTATAAAATGCAAACCAAATTAATGATTAATACTTGTAAAATGCAAGTCAATTTTCTGATAACTACTTATAAAATATAACTTAAATTTCTGATAATTACTTGTAAAATGCACATCAATTTTTCAATCTATACTTATAAAATGTGAGTCAATTTTTTATCAATACTTTTAAAAAACAAATCAAATTTCCAATCGGTACTTAAAAATTGCAAGTCAAATTTCTGATCATACTTGTAAAATTTAAGTTAATTTTTTTTTATCAATATTTGTAAAATGTAAGTCAATTTTTCTATCAATAATTGTAAAGTCAATTTTCTGATCGATAGTGAAAATTTCACTTGTTATTCGTAGAATACGAGTATTATTATTAAATAATTTGTAAAATGCAAATATTATTGAGAGATGGAAGAAAAAAAAATTATTCTAGTATTGGAATAACGACAACTGGTTATTCATCAAAGTTTTGAAGAAAGATAATGTATTTGTGTTACCCATTGGTCTAGTTCACTTCCAGCAAAACATTGGTTATGGAAATGTTGTGGCCACTATTGCTCTTAATCAGTAGCCAAAACCTGAGTATTATCATGACAAATGTTGTGTTTGGATATGTGGTGGTAGATCTAGTGTATTAAGTCCAGTATTGATTGATGGTTACGGATTAAAGATGAAGAAATGCTGATTAGGTTATTAGTGCTAATACCGATCAGTTGTTAAGATTGAATGTCAAACGAGTCATACAAGTTTATTGTTGTTGCTTTTAGGGTAATTGGATTATTAGTCGTTGTAATATCAAAAGTTAGAGAATAAAATGAGGTTTATTTAAATCGAACAGTGGATTTAATGAAAAAAAATGAAAGAGAAGAGAATCATAGTTTAAAAATTCTTAAATGCTATCAAGTTAGACACTAGAGACGTGAGGAAGAGAGGAACTTGAGTCATCATTTTTTTTTTGGCTTCTTTAAAATCTGTGCATTGTGTAAACGTGTGAACGATTTTTGTGGCTCTGCTGTACACAGAGAGTTGTCTTATTAGGCGAGTCAATATGTAATAATAATCTCGGAAGAAAAAATCTCTTCCTCGAAATTCTTATACTCAAGGAATAAAAGTTTGAAGAAAGATAAAGAAGCAATCTAAAATTATTTGAGTATCAAATACTTTATTTTATGCATATATTACAATAATTATAACGAAGTACTGTTAGTTTAAAAAGGAAACCTTGAAAATAATTATAAAACCTAATATTCATCTTTACAAAATAAGTTGAAAATTTGATTATGAATTTATAGTATAAACAGGTTTGGTAGGACTTAGAGCTTAACATATACGGCTTGTGTTTTGGTAGAAGTAACGTTTAACACAGGAAGGAGTAATGTGGGGAAATAAATGAAAAAAGAAAAATGGTTGATAATAAAAATAGTGAGGAAATGAGTTGAGAGAAGGAAGGGGAAGAAAAACAAAGGTGTGAAAATGAGTGGTGATTGATTGAGGGAGGCACATGTGTGAATGAATAATGAAATCGATAATGATGAATGAGCGAAGGGGGACCCTATGAGCGTAACAAAGTTGACGTTAAGGCAAAGGCAAAGCTAGCAAAACAACAAAATTGGTAACAAGGTAGGACCCTTTTCGCTGCAATAACTTATCAATTCCACACCCACCCATTTTGACTTTCCCTTCGGTTTTCCCATCCAACCTCTTTCTTCAATGCAACCCTACCCTTTTTCCTACAACCCTTCAACCATTTATGCATTAAAAACACTTTCCTCTTTCTAACGCATCACCCACCTTCATTCATTCCTCTCTCTCTCTCTCTCTTTTACTTGGTCAACCGTCTATACACGACATGTCCCTCCTCTTCTGTCCAATTCTTTGACTAGGTCCCTTTCCTTGCTTTTTCTTCACTTTACTCTTATCAAAAAATTCAAAGGAAAACCCCTTCGGTATGGAAATCCATCCCACCAAAACTTCACAAATTATGACTATCCAAGATAAGCACCAAAGATAAAGTAAACCACATTCTCACCAAAAAACAAAGCTAAAAATCGTTAAAACCAAAACCTACTTGCTTTCCTAATTTTCAGATTCAAATCCGTTACCTAACCCACCAAAACCTTACAATTTCTTTTTAAATGAAGCAACGGATTCACAATGTTTCAGCCTTGAAGAGAATGAGAAAAAAAAAGTAAGAAGAATCCAATAATATTGTACAGGGAAAAGGAACACCCCACTAATTTTTTTCGAGATTAGTGCCCTGACTAGAGTAAAGTTGGCATTCAACAGCTCCATAATTACCCCGTTGAAATCTTGTAAACCCGATTAATGGTTGCGTTTCCGATACACCTGGTAACGGGTACCACCTTCAAGATGATTCAAGAATAAGGTTAGTGGCATCGGCCGCGGAGAGAGTGTGACTGTGCTCCCCCTCGTAGGTTACCACCAGCATAGCCGGATCATCCAAAGCTCGCTCCACATGCTTTCGCGCCGGACAACCTCTCACGCTACTGCACTTGTAGTAACCCCTGTAATTAAAAATTATCAGCATGCCTCACTCCTCAAAGATTCAAACTAGGTCCTCACAACCAGCATAAAAGGAAACAAATAATAAATTCAGTCTACTTTAAGTTTTGAAATTCAGTAGTCAACTTTCGTGTCTGCAAATTACCAAAAACTTAATACACCCAGTACCTTGGATGAGGGGATCCTTTGATCGGTTTCTGTCCATACTTCCTCCAAGAATAATCATCCGGTGGAATATCGGCCATCTTCAAGCTTATAGCCGGTACCCTCACCACCTTCTTCAACCTCATTTTCCTACTGCGCCACACCAAACCTTAATCGTCAGAACAAACCGTCTAAACTAAATTGCATTTAGTTCTAAAACAAAAGAAATAAATAAATAAAAAATCGGAGCAAGTTCAGATTGAGTCACGAAAAAAAACAGTAATTTGGAAGAAAGAGGCATGGTTGTTGAGATACCTCTTTTTGGAGCAATGACAGCGGCTAGAGGAGCTACCGCACTTTCCAGAAGGCAAGTTCTCAGAGCTGCACTTCCTCTTGAAAGAGGAGGAGGAGGAGAGGGGAGGCTTCCCAGCGGATGAGACGTGGGAGAGAGTGGTGATGTGGAAAGAACCCGGCGCAGGCGGGGGCGGCGAGGAGGAAGAGGGTTGTTTTGTGTGGGCGTCGGCGGTGAGGGAGGAGATGAAGGAAGTGGCGGGGGAGGGGTAGGAGAAATAAATGGTTTTTGAAGAGGAGTCGTTGAGGGTGCCGTCTGTTTTGGGGATTTGGTGCAGAGGGGTGGCGTGGAAGACGGGAGGCTGGGAGGGTTGTGTGGAAGGAGGAGACGGAGGAGGAGGAAGAGGAGCTCTTCGGAAGCGGGCGTGGCCGGTTGGGGCTGGGGTTGGGGTTGGGCCTGGGCCGAGGAGCGAAATGACGTTTTTGAACTTGGAAACTGCGAGGTCGGCGACGGCCTTGCAGTCGATAGCTATTTGATTGGAGGAGTTGTATTGTTGGGGAGTCTGAGAGAGGATTCTGATGAGCTTCTCCACGCTCTCCAAACCGGAGGCTGCTTCCTGGACGGCATTTTCCTCTGCTTTGGTGGTGAAAGTGGTGGTTCTGTAGCCTGTCATGAGCTCCACGGCCATAGTTGAGGCCACTAAACCATGGGAGAAGAGGAATTAAGAGAGAAGGTAGTGGTTGACAAAGTGAAAGAAAATAATAGGAGGAGGAGGAGGAGGGTGGGGAATGGTTAAGGTTATTGTTATGGTCAAAATGGGTGCAATAGATTCGGCTGCTTTGGTCCACTAGGTGACTGGACTGTCACGTTACCCTGTTTCCGTCAAATGTTGCTGCCATCCCATCCCAATTACCAATAACAATCAAACGCTCTATCCAAACGGACAAAACGCCTTCTTCTCATTTTTCTTATTAAATTACTATTACTATTACTATTATTTTTTAAATATCCTAAAAAAACTGTTCAAATTCAATTACCATCCTTAATAATCATTTATAATAACTTAATTTTCTAAATCAGTTTTAATACTAATTTTCTTTTGTCGATATAGGTTTCCAAAGCTTAGGTAAGAGGTCTTGCGCTCTTAAATAATCTTTGAGTTGCTTCTTAGAAATATGAATAAGAGAAATATAAAAATATTTTAGTTCCTCCAGGCCTGACTCATTTAAATTAAAAACCTGAATTAGCCTTAATTTTGAAAATTTTGTTAAGTTAGTGGAGAACGTTGACCTTTTATTGGGGGAGTGGGGGCCACGGATTATTATTGAAGCGAGGATTGTTGTATTGGAGGAGCAGGCGTGTGGTGAATGGCAATGTGTGGGAATGGAAGGGGTTGTTGATTGGGTGGGTTTTGACTGCATTTTCATTTGCATTACACTTGCATTTGCATTACATTTGGTATTGTTGACTTTGATTCACCACACCCATTGTAATTGTCTCTTTCCTTCATTTCTGTTTGCCTATAGACTACAATTTCCTTTCATATATTTTTTGATATTATCTTTGGATATGTGAACAGGGAAAGGAGGTTCCAGTAGTCATGTTTTCTAGCGTGTAAATTCAGTGTGATGAGTTATGCACACACATGCCATTTGTTTTAATTTACTCTTTGTTCCTTATATACATACCCTGTTACCATAATTATAACTAGATATAATTTTATTGAATGATTTGTGTGTGTTATGATGAGAAAGCTCAATTATTTCATTTATATAAGGACAAAATGGTATGATGAGGAAAATGAAAGAAATTATGAAGTTGAGAGAGGCTGTGATATGTGTTGACTCTGCTGTTATCCCATATTCATAATTCAGAGACAGGAGACAATTGTTTTAATATATATCTCTTAAAAAGTAACAACATTTATAATATTATTTTGTAATCTTACTTTGAATACATTTAAGTAAATCTCAGCGAATAAAAGTCGTTTAATTTCTTTTTCGCTATGCTAAAACGTGTATTATTATCGTTTAATACAATTAGGTATTATTACCAGGTTATTTAATAGCCCGGTATATAATTTCACTTAAATATAAATTTACTGTTGACTAACAATTTAAAGCAAGAACAAAGGTGGAATCCACTAAAGAACAAAATTATCTACACGGAATATACATGAAGAGATTTCAAACTCCAAAACCTAAATTGAATCTCTTTAAAATATAGTTAATAGTGCCACAATGTATTGGGAAATGAATGATTTAAAAACAGATTTTCATGAGACCAGGATTCTAAGGAATTAATTTCATATAATATGTTCATTGAAAAATTCCAAAAAATATATTTACTAAAAACCTAACCTACTTTATATAATTTAAATTTAAACATTTATTAAAAGGCAACTCCTTGTATTTTTATTTAGCATCCCTTTGATAGACATCAATAAATATATAAAAATAATATTTGTTGTATATAACTTAAGGTAGAATAAACACTTATAAATAATACTTTCATCATTATTTTAATGTATATTGTCTTTTGTGTGTTATTAGCTCACCCAAAGTAAATTTATAAAATAAATTGCAATTGACAATATATATATTCCAATTACTTCTACGAAGAGCACCTTTTTTTTTGTGTACTTATTTTAAAAATATCTATGTTTTATATTTAAAAATAGAAAAATGTTGAAAATCATTATTAAAAGGTATAAATAGAAAAAACAAATACATAAAAACTTTATTTTTCACTCAATAAAAATAATAACATAGTTAAACAAGTAACTACTTAACTAAAAACGAAGGTGAGATAAACACTACATCTTAATAAGAAATAGTAATAAATAGTGAGGTGTTTCGGGTGTGGAGTCGAGTAATTTCACAAAATATGCTTTCACACTTTTACTCCTTAGCCGCACGGGTAACTATATTCGTCTTTAGTCCAAGTCCTCATTCGTCAACACTCCAAACCGGTCGAAGGGTACTTGTCAAAGGTATCTGATGCTTAAGTCAGTAATTAATATAGTCGGGGTCAGAACAAAGTCTTACATTCACAATAAACTGGATCACCTACCTCTTATTTTTTACCTCTATTTATAGTTTTTGAGATCGGTCTAAGATTAGTGAAATCTTAATCATGACCCAATCTTGGTCCATTATACACTAATTAGTACTTACTCTTAACCTTGATTTGTAATGTCTCTTAAGGAGTACTTTGTTGTTGGAACTATTCGTCCGCCCACTAACCCTGTCCAACTATCTGTCCCTCTTTAGTGGTGTGGTCGTCCGACCATACACTAAATGAGGTAAACACATATTTTATTCAATTATTGATTTCGTCTCTAAACTAAATAGTGATAAAAATAAGACTATACAATAAATCATTTTTATAATAATCAACTACTATTTTTCTATATTAAATACTAATTAGAATTTATTTGTAGGAAAATACCCATAAAAACTATAGATGTTTTCATTTGAAATCTTATTATTAACCAATTCATCAAACTCTCTTTCTTAGAGTTTATTCATATGTAATGGTCATAATATACCTGTAAAAGTTTCCTTTTAAAGTTTTCATTTAATATCTTATTTTTTTTACAAGTGATTTTCTTTTCTTTGTAAAGTGAACCTTAATGTGAAGATAATCGTATATAGTTGGTGTTTGGGTATGGGGTTGAGGTCTCTTACTTAAAACACTCCAAGCTGTCTTGAAGATCGAATGAGCTGTACGACAGTCCTCCATAATCCAAGTTACGTTATTCTCTCTTTCTGCTCCTCGTTTAAGCCGTCCGAGTGGGTACTTGTCAAAGACACTCCAATGCTCAAATAAGTAATGATCGATTGGTTAACACGACAATGATGTATATTATGTGCATGATATTTAAAGTCATACCTATGACCTTTATTTATAGTAGTTTAGATGGGTTTTTACCTTTTATTGTCTTAATAACGGTCTAATCATATCTCAATCTACATTAAGAAGTTAAATAGTTGTTAGCTGCAAAACCAACGACAAGTGCACCAGTCGTAGCGTGACAAGTGATAAATATCGTTCTCTCCCAAGGGACTTATGCAACACATGACAACTCTTCCTTCCATAACTCAATTAGACATCAAAGTGTACAAAAAACACAAGAAACTCTTTTTGGTATTTTTATCAAACAGTTGGTGTGCAAGGAATTTAACATAGAGTATTTACAATTTGTTAAGACTAGAATTGATCCATTTCACTCTCATGCATTCACAAACATCTCAATTCCATCCAATAGGTGTTCAATTTCAGTTTTAGGTTCAATTCATATTTCTCAATACATCAAGAACCAAAATTCATTCATGGGTGATCAATCCAAAGTAAGCATTAAGCATAAAAATCGAATACTAACATGAATTGGAAAAGCATATAGCATTAACATCACAAAATACATAAGAATTCCATGTTTTACAACTAATCTTAACAAATAGGAAAAGCCCTCCATGGTGGAGAACTTAGGGTTCTACAAAATTGAAGAGATAGGGAAGAAATTGGAACCAAAGAGAGGATGCACAGCCTTTCCCAAGGTTTTTGGCAGTTGCTCCATGCTCCATTTGCGCCTCCCCTTCGCATCTCCATCTCCAATTTGTGACCTATCTTCTTCCTCAACCCAAAAGGGGAAAAATCACCATTGATGAAGCTTGAAGACCCAAGGAGGAGTGGGAGAGCTTTCCAACACCCCAAACACCCTCCAAGGGTCTCTCCCAATCTCTCTAGGTGAAGAATGAAGTGTAGGAGGAGAAGAATGCTCAAAAAAATCGCGAGACCCATGTTTAAATAACCCATTTTGACACATCAGCACCGTCCGCGCTCAGCCCCCTTCCTGGGGCGCCCAGCGCGAGAGTTGCGCGAAGACTGGCGTCCAACCCCCTTCCTGGGGCACCCGACTTGAGCACACCAGAAATCAGCTTCTGTGCAGGTGGCGCTCAGCCCCCCTAAACCAGGGAGGCCAGCCTGATTTTTCTGCACTGCATCTTTTTCACTTTTTCTACAGATCTGCTTGCTCCAAATGCGTCCAACATGGGTATTTGCTTCAAATTGATCTTTTATTTTCCCAAAACATGTTCTCTTGAGTTCTTGCTTTTTTTCCTCCACTAGAATTGCTTCCTATTCATTTATTTCACACACTCAAATAAAGAGATTAGAGGTAAAAACAAGCATATACGTTATCAATAGTCATTACCATTGATAACCTAATCATGAACAAACTGCTCGACCATGTTGTGTAAGAAGCCGATCGGGTTGTTGAGGAGACAAATTGAGTTGTTGGGGAGACCGACCTAACTTTTAAAAGAACCGATATTTCTGTTGGGAAGCTCGACCGGGTTGTGGACCACTTGGATGGAGCTCGGCCTTGGAACATGGTTGTTATGTAGACGATTTAGAAGTTGACGGCCATGGGAAATGGCGTCCATGTGGAACTTGGTCAACAAACAAGAGAAGCAGTAGTAGCAACCCTATTGGCTCAGATCGTTGAGGTTGCCCAACGACGATCACAGAGTGACTGTAGCTTTGGGTTGCCATACTCACCGGTCAGATATGGCATCGTAGATGTGGATGTTAGGCTGAGAGAGCAAGAATGAAAGAGAAAAAGCAAACCATTAAGACTTTTGCGATTTTGGAAAATCAGAGGGGAGTCATTGTGTCGGCTACAATGGCAACCTAGGTTGGAGAAATATGAAGATGTCGTCCCTATAACTCTACAATCTAGGGTTTTTAAATAGACGATCACATACGAAGAGGAAGGAGAGCCACACTTCTAGGCCTCTAGTAGAGCCATTCTCCCGGGCTTCGGGTAGAGTTGGATTGTAGTTGATCTTGTTAAGGATGATGATGCACAAATTAAGTTAACTTTAAACTTCCAATGTAATTAACAATTATTTGAAAATTTTGGAAACATAGAAAGGAAGTCATTTTTAACTAATGGAGGGTATATTTAATTTTATTTTTTTGCATGACACAAGTGAGTACATGAATTTGAATAAAACATAAGCTACCAACTAACTATTGTGATTGATATCAATTTCTAATCCGATGTTTAATATCTTTATGAATTATGATCCATGTTTTAAAGTAAAGAAATTTTTTTAGAATGCAAAGCTACCACCGAGTGGGGTTCAGTTGTTATTATTGCAGGTCCTTGGAGTATACAGGTACAAATTCTAGTGCAAAAAGGGGAAGTTGTTTGCGCCTTCAAAATGAACTGAGAGAATACAGAAAGATGCCTAATGCAACTACCTAACTGGGAGAAGAGCATTGTAAATGGATGCATACAGGTCTAGGTTTGCTTATTACTGCATAGACCATGTGTTTGCATAAGTGAAAATAACAGTTGTTTAATTTTGTATACTAAACCATAACAAACCTTTATTTGTCTTCTTTTCCTATCCTTGTATTGTTTAAATAACTTTTGATTAGATTCAATATGAGCTATAGTGTTGCTTTTATTAAAACCTTCTTGTATCCTTGTTAAGGCACCTTGCACTTTTTTGTACATGGGTCACAACACCTTAAGGCTCTATTTTTATATTATTTTATTTTTTCTAATAAAAAAAATAGGCTAATGAAGATGCACAGATGGAAAATAATATTGACGTGCAAAAGTGACTAATAGAAAATATTTTAAATAGAAACATTTTCAATGCCAAATATTTCAAATTGAAAATATATTGTAAGTGTGTAGAAGATTCGCTATTATTATGCTAATCAAATTTAATAATGATTGACAAAGGAAAATATGTTAAAAAAATCCAATTCTAAATTAATTAGTGATAATGTCAAAACATAATAAATGAAAGACAATCCTAAGTCTAAACTTAAAATATGTTTGTTTGAGAATGACAATGAGAAAAATAATGAAAGACATTTTATAAATGATAATTACATTTTAATATTTGTCCTGAGAGACTAAGTGGTATGATTTGTTGACAAATCTATTTAAATTTGATTATTTGCTTAATCAAGATTACTTACTGTCCTGTGTTGAAAGCTTAATCTCTAACTTTTTCAATTAAGATTAAAGCGGATTGCCAGTTTAACTGACCAATTGGTAACTCACTGACTCATAGTTGATTATTAGTCCATATTGTATACATTTTTAAATAAAATATTAATTAATTGAAATAAAATATTAATTAATTGAAATAATGAGTCAAATACATTATTGGTAAAAGAAACACTTTAATAACATTATTCTATTTTATTCAAGATATTAAAATGGAATTAATTATATAATTAAGAAATAAAATATTACTCAGTACCATAAGATATTAGTTATGAAATTAAAATGTATTGTTTTTTATTTTTAAAAAAATTTATTTAACCAATGAGAAAGAAACCATTATTATCAAGCATTAAATAAAGTTTGAATTTACCAGCACTGTTTTTCATAAAAACATTAAATAGAAATTGGTAAGACTAGGTAGTATCTCTTCGTGTACCTCTCTATTGTCACTGCTAACTATAGTTCCAAATATCACCTTAATCCCAATAACTGATATCCCAACAACAAAATGATATTTGTCCATTAACTAATTAATATATCAAGTAATAACAAAATAAAAATAAAAGAAAAGAAAAAGCTATTTGAATCGATTCAATTCCATTGAACATTAAGCTTGTTTTCACTACGGTTTTCATGTTCGCATTCTTTCTTTCCTTATGATTCTATCTCCAAAGCAACTCATAGTTTTGAATACTAAGTTCCATCAGACGCAATCTTCTATTTTCTTAAAGAGGCAAAATGAAGTTCTCGGCGTGGCAGCAGAGCTACATCAACCGCCGGAGCAACAGCTTCAGGGCACCTTTGCCGTTGGAATCTTCCGGCGAATCCTCCAGTAAGTCTCCGGTGACCACCTTTTCGTTCCTCCTCCACGCCGCCTGCTGCCTCATCAGCGTCGTCCTCGGTTTCCGCTTCTCCCGCCTCGTCTACCTGTTCTTCTTCTCAGTCACCTCAACAAACCTCTCTGCGTTCCGTGGCGGCGAAATCCCCACTCCGCTCGTCGTGCATTCCTCCCTCACCACGAAACCCATGGAGAATCCGGCGAACCAGACTGCCGGCAGCCGCGTGCTGGTTGGGCGGCACGGGATCCAAGTACGACCATGGCCGCATCCAAATCCCGAGGAGACGATGAAGGCATACCGCATAATCGAGAGAGTTCAAAGGGAGCAGAGGGCACTGTTCGGAGTGAAGAAAGCGAAAACGGTTATTGCAGTCACGCCGACGCACGTGCGCACCTTCCAGAAGCTTCACTTGAGCTGCGTGATGCACTCACTAATGCTCGTGCCGTACGATGTCGTTTGGATCGTGGTCGAGGCTGGACGAGTCAGCAATGAGACTGCTTCCATCATCGCCAAGTCAGGACTCAGAACCATCCACGTTGGCTTCAATCACGGAATGCCGATTTCTTGGGATGAAAGACACAAATTGGAGGCTCGAATGCGCCTTCATGCTTTGAGGTCAACATTTCAGCTTTATCTTTATTGAAATTCTAATGCTTAAATTTTCAAATCGTCTGGTACTGTTTTCCCGCTAATTGGCGCATAAGTAATCGCTAAATTACTAGCAAATTGTAAGGAAGAATTTGTCCATAATAGTTCTTGCTCAAGGAAAATTGTGTATTGTGTAGTGTGCAGAATACTGATGAGTTGTAACCAAAAAAAGAGTTAAAAACATTTGTACTGGAGTGGTTTGAAGATTTAGTTTGTCGTTAAGTAAAACGAATGATTGATTTTTTGTGTGATGGAATAGGATTGTGAGCAACGAGAGGCTGGAAGGAATTGTGATGTTTGTAGATGATAGCAATATGCATAGCATGGAGTTGTTTGATGAGATTCAAAATGTGAAGTGGATTGGTGCGTTTTCGATTGGAATTCTTGTTCATTCAGGTCGTGTGGAGGAGGCTTCAGCAATACCAGTGCAAGGTCCTGCTTGTAATGCAACCAATAATCTTGTTGGGTGGCATACCTTCAAATCATTGCGCTATGTTGGAAAAAGTGCAGTTTACATAGATGATCTGGCACCTGTGCTGCCCAGAAAGATTGAGTGGGCTGGGTTTGTGTTGAATTCTAGGTTGCTTTGGAGGGATCTTGTTAATAGACCAGAATGGATTAAGGATCTTCAAGAGATGGATGAGATTGTTGAGGACATAGAAAGTCCCCTGTCTCTGCTAAGAGACCCCTCCGTGGTTGAACCACTTGGCAGTTGTGGACGCCATGTTTTGCTCTGGTGGCTGCGGGTTGAAGCTCGCACAGACAGCAAATTCCCTGCTCGGTGATTCCTCTTCTCTTCATTACCTAGATTCAAGCAACTTACTTCATTAGTACAACAAATAGCACTTAACACTTTCTCTCCGGCGTTTGTCCCTTTCCTTGACAAATTCCAGCCTCCTCACGGTCATATTAATATTTTGGCTCCACACCAGACCCATAATTTAATTTAAATTTTTTATGGGCCTTGAGGAGAAGGTCCAATGTGATTTTCTAAAAACTATATAAATGTATTTTAAAAAATCAAATAAGTAATAAAATTCAGTATTTATTTTAGTTTTTATTTCCTCAGTAGTGGTAATATTTATTCGTTCTTGTTTTCTGGAATTTGGGGAGTTTAAATTATCATGTTTTCTGTGCATATCCTGACCATTCGATGCAATGCAGATGGAAAATTGACCCTCCTCTGGACATCACAGTCCCGTCAAAACGTACTCCATGGCCAGATGCTCCTCGTCAATTCCCAATCAATGAAAAAGAGCTAATTGGCACACAAGAACATACGAGTAAGCATTCTACAAAGACCAGAACATCTAGATCCAGGCGCAGTCGAAATAAGAGAAGGCACGGCGCCAAAGTGATTGGTGTGAAAGTCTCTAAACATTCTGATAAAAACTGAGATGTTAAAATACATTTTAGAAATTTACTGCCCTGTGAATACGGAATTCTTGGTCTTCTTGAGAAGAATGTGGATTGAACAAGCTAAGAAGCTCATGTTCTTACAGGATAGGATACATATATTGTGGTTACTTATTGAAAGACAGTGTCAACTTTGTTCTCGAGCATTTGCTTCATCGTAGGAAATTGGTAATTTTTCTTCACTCTTTTCAACGCAATAGAAAATCTTCTTCATAGGAGTATATATCCATACGCTCGTCCTTTCTTTCTTTGTCGATTTCCTTACTTTTAGGCATAACAGAACTACAAAGCTTGTACATGTCCATTAATTATTTTAGCACTCTGGTACATCTTACTTCTTATAGTAAAAGAAAAGTGTAAACTGATTATTTCGTTTTATACATAAAATCGGGAATCGTTGTCTAACGATGTCACTCATTCATCACATTTAATTTATTTTAAATATATTCACAATTGTTAATTATCTTCATTTAACTCCAATGTATTCTTAACTTATCAGTTTCTTATAACCAATTTTAAATACCTTAAACTATACAATAAAAATATTTAAATACGTTACACAAGTATAATAAATATTATTAACCTAATTATTATTCAAGATCGTAAGAAAATTATACTCTTGTAATTCCAGCTATCAGAGGCAAAGCAAGTATTTTATACTATGGCAAGCTGAGGTTCAAATGGATGTTTAAAGTAGAATACGTGTTTTTTCTAGTCAAGGTTTTTAAGAAATTATGAGCAAATATTTAAAGCGATTTATTTTTTGTGTTGATCATTTTCTATTTATAAATATTATGTGGATAATTTTCTAATGTCTTTTCATGTCAGTAAAATTAACATGATTAATAAAGGATTCACTTCGTATACAAGTTAATTGAGAGTCATGGTTTAGGTCACCTACTTTATTAGGAAGCGAATTTGTTTCATCAAGAATTTGTTTCAAAAGACTTTTCCCTTTATGACAGGTCTTCAACGTTGGAACTCCAATTGGTTGCTCTTGTTCTTAGGAAGACTCGAGACATTAGATGCAATTTAACGCTTATTGTAACGCTTAAATCATTATAAGGAGATATTTGTATATATAGTACGGGAAGATTTTTGCAGCGATAGTATTAACTATAATATAATTTCGTATACATAAAGCAACATAAAACATACAGATATATGATCTAATTGTACCTAGTAATAAAAACTCTACTTCAGATTATAAATTTAACATATAATAACAAAAATAGGATCACATGATCTAAAATTATGAAATTCAATATCATTTTATCAACCATATTACATTTGACTTGATATGGACGTGGGTTCGAGTAGATACTATTTCGATTATGCAAGCTTCCCTTGTAACATTTTTGGACAAGTTTTTGGCTGACCTTGATCACTCCAAATTTTCTGTTGTAATATCGGAGTTGTTTGACTTTGATGTTTGTGGTGCAGAACAGGAATCTTAAATTCTTCATTAATGGTCTTCCTACAAAATGTTATAAGAGAAGAGATGTTGACTACAACATACTGTTGAGGAGGAGGTTTTCTTTGGGTTACACAAACACCAATAACATCTGAGCCAAATATATAAGGGATTGACATCACTCTTTATCCAAAACCTTAAGACAATGGGTTAATGGGTCTTTCATCTTTATATATTGCTCTACTTTCTTATTTCTATCCAACGTAAGACTTAGACTCATACTTGGATACCCAACACATACTTTATCAACCACATTTGTTGTGTCGGTTGCCGAGAATGGTGTCTACAACTCTACATAATGACACACTTCTATTTATTTGTTTGAAAACCTACTAGAATTTCTTCAAAATCTACAAGTGTGTCCCAAAGCATAGCTTCGACAAAACTTCCTCAGTCGACTAGCGCACAATGCATATTGTGATTCATCGTCACTATGGAGATGATGACGTGAGGTCGTCTTCGTGAAGTACCACCCCTTCCAAGTTGGCATCCAAGATTTTTATAGTTGGAGTAGGGTTCTAAGAAACTTTCATAAACAAGGTCATGACCAACTTCATATATTACTTTTGTCAAAAATAACTAGTGCAACCTCCTTTGCGAAGGATTGTGAGTGACGTTGTTTAGTCTATATATAAGTTCTCTAATATGCTATAAACATGGCTTCTAATTAAGTTCATAATTATAATTACAAAAGTTCAAGCTAATATAAGAGAAATATATATATATATATATTCTTCTACAAAATCCAGTAAATATGCTTGAACTTTAAAACGTTATAAAAAATATATTAGACTCCAATTGTGTCGTGTGTGTATTTGTTGCATGAAAATTTCTAGTAATGTGTCAAAGATATACATACTTAGTTGAAAACACATAAAATTTGCTCATAATTATTTTGATATAAGTGATACAAGCATTGCAAACACAAGAATAATTAAGAATAATGAAAGAAAATGATGTAGTTGAATGTACTTTACTTTATATTAATAAAAGAACTTTCCAAATAAAAAATGATAAATGAGCAAATATAACTAAAACATTAACAAATATATTTTTTCTGTCTTGTCCTAATTGCAAAGAAAATAATCATTGCACCACTTTTTATGTTGATTCTAAGTCTAATCAGGATAAAAAAAATTTCTAATTTATTATCAAATTGTTACTGCACCACTTTTTATATCGATTCTATATCTAACCGATACAAAAAGTCTTTTTAATTTATTGTCATATCACACTACTTTTTATATTGGTTGTATGTTTAACCGATATAAAAAGTCTCATATATTTACATTTATACTATTGATAAGTCATCATAAAAAATAATTTTATATTAAAGATAAAAAAAATAGAAGAATCACATTATAACATTTATCAAAAACTCAATTTTACTACCAAAAAATCCACCATACACAAAGAAAATAAAATTATAAAAGAAGAAATATAATGAAAACTATAAAATTGAATTATTCCATGAAATAAATAGAAAAGAAATGAAAAAGAGAAAATGAGACATTAAAAAGAAAATAAAATTTTAAATTCAAATTATAGAGAAAATATTTGCTTATGATATTTTATTTAAATTAGTTTTTACGATACCTTTTAATTTTTTTTATAATATCTTTTGTATAAAAATAAAAAATTATTTATTTATTATTTAAATTTAGAAAATTATGATTAAAACATTATCAATATTTAACCTTCTTTCACATTTTATTTTTTATACAAAATAAAATAACCAACTCTTTCAAAAAAGATATATCTTTTATATTTATAAACTAAAAACTCTACAATCCGAAGGGTGAACTCAAATAGTACAGTAGTTTGTTTATCCTTAAATAGAAAGATAACTCTAATTGATTTGAATAGTCTTCTAAAATAGATAACTTTAATCTTCTTTGTTTATCTCATGACGAATATTTATATTATTTAAATCAAATATTTCATTCCACGTTAGAATCATCTATACTAAATGTGGTTTAGAAATGGTTCTATTACATTTTAACTTTGTGCATATTTTAAAATTATCCTTTGATTATTGAAATTACACTTGAACTTTTTTTTATGACATAGATGAATATAATTATCTCCATAGCACATGATATGAAGATTCAAACGAATCTAGAATCTATCTTCCTCGGGACTTGTTTGTTGGCGGCACACTCCATGGACGGCCTCTCCACAATTTTGCGTTTTCATGCAATTTCAAGAATTAAGTTGTCATGATACCATATTATGTATAAAATGAGAAAAAAAAGGAGAAAAAGTATAGTTATGGGTAATTGAATGAATGAAATCTCTAACAACAAATTATTGATTTGGGAGGAAATAAAATAATAATAGTATTATTGATATGTTATGAAGATAAGGGATATTTTAATATCGAAAGTGAATGAGTTCCAAAGATAGAGATCCATACCATATTGCAACTGTCACACTCCAACACTCATCATCCCTCTTCCAACTTGTTCTGCCCATTACGCACTTTCTTTTCAAACTACTTCTCTGCCTATCACAACTCAAACCAACAATCTTCATCTTCCTATTCTATGCCTATTTTACTCTTTATATCTTGTATGATAGAGACATATATATTACCAATATATATATATATATATATATTTTGTATCTATAATCGGACGACCATAGTTAAAAAGAAACGGTTGACTTGATATGTTTAAACTCAAAATTTAAATAAGATAAATACAAAGATTATCTAGCTAGATATGAGTAAAGGTTGACTGAGTGGTCTCAACAACAAGATACTTGTAAGGACCGTATATTAGAAAAGAAAATGTGGTGGAGGTGGGCCTCATGTGGGCAGCTGAGCATGTGAAGTGGTGGGGGCGTCCTTTGATGATTGGTATGGTAGAAAGGGCTTCACGGGGGAACAATGTTTGATCATTGGGATCACGCATGTACAGAAGGAAGGGGAAAATGGAAATCTGGAGAGAGAGTTTCCTAGAAGAGAAGGCAACTGGAAGCCAAACCGTGATAGTGCTTGCTCCTGCCGACGCTTCATTCCAAATTTTTGTCTCTTGTGCTCTGGGTCCATACCAAAAATAAGCAAAAAGGGACCCTCCATTTATTTTTGTCTGTGAACTACTCTTCCCGTGAATTCCTTCTAGCCGTGGGTTCCATTCTCTATTCCACCAAGACAATAAATCAACTCTTCTCCGAGTCATGGCATTTCAGCTTACGTAGCGTTCTTCTCCCAAGGTCGTGCCATGCTTTCTCTGCCTGGACCAACTGCTGTTTCAAGGTGCTGGACTGCTCCCTTCCTGGACGTGTTGGTCGTGTGCTGCTTGCTGTGACCGATAGTAGCTGGACTGCGTGAAGATGGTGGACGATACAGCTGGAACCGTGATGCCCACCTTGCTGCTGGAAGCATGCTGGACGCTGTGGTGCATGGAACGTTTCTCCTCTTTGCTGGCTGCACCTTGCGTGAACCGTGAGCAAGGTGATGATCAACTTCTCCTTCCAACCGTGACAGTCCAAGCTTGGGTGTGGCAGCTGCTGCTTGCTGCATAAGGAAGGGGAAGGAGAAGTGGGAAGGAACATAAAGGAATGAGCAAGAAGAGAGGATGGAAGGAGGAAAAGCCGAGAGGAAGGAAGAGAGTTGGAAGCTGCTGGGAAGAAGGAAAGGAGAGACCGAGATAGAGTGGAGGGAATGGAGGCACAATAAAATAACTGGAGGGAGTAGTGGACGAATACGGACAAGCCACTGCAAAGAAAGGAGATTCACTTCTTCATTTTAGAGATTCTTGAAGGAGGAAAGAAGAAGAAGGGAGGAGAGCTGGACATTGTGGCAGGAGGTTGAAACGGCAGAGGAAGAACAAAGTGAAGAGATTGATTCAAAATTCACAAAGGAAGTCTTCAAGAGGTAAGGGGAGCTAGATTTTTCGTTTTAATTAGTTAATTTTACTGTTTTTGTAGAAATCTAAAAGCTTTAAGAGTTAAAAATGGAGGTTTTCTGGTTTTCTGGAAAACCTGTGATTCTGCAGAATCACGTTCGTCCAATTTGGTTTTTAATTGGACGTTCGTCCAAATTAAGACGAATTGAACGTTCGTCCCAACTGTCGAGCGTTCGTTTCTGAACGAACGTCCGCGTTCGTTCGTCTTAGTACGGGACGCTCGTCCAAACAGTGTTTGTCGAGCGTTCGTCATTCCGCTGAGTGAGCGTTCGTCCTTCACCGCGAGCGTTCGTTCCAGTGAGCGTTCGTCCAAATGGTGCTCGGCTTTGAGAAGAGCGTTCGTCCAAATAGTGCTCGGGTTTGAACTGAGCGTTCGTCCTAAATGGGGCTCGGTCTTATACTGAGCGCTCGCTCAAATTGAGCCTCGGCCCTATGCTGAGCGTTCGTCCTAAAATGACACTAGTTATTGTTTTGAGCGCTCGTTCTCATTTTCCACAAAATAGCGTTCGTTATTTGATACGAACGAGCGTCTTTTGGTCTCGCTCTTAACGTTCGTTCTTTGATCCGAACGAGCGTCTTCTTGTCTCGCAAAACAGCGTTCGTTCTCGTTCCCCTTGTGATGGAACGTTCGGTATTTAAATGATGAATAGTTCATGATGAACAGTAAATGATGAATAGTAAAACGACAAATATTAAATGATGAAGATTGCATGAGATGAATGGAAATATTGTGACTTTTGAAAGAACGTTTTTTTAATGGCTTCCTTATGAATGATGAAAATGATTATGGAATGATGACTAGTGAATTATGAATATATGATCAAAAGTGAATGATGAACTATATATGAGATGAAATGAAAGTATGAATGATTAAATGAGCGTTCCAAGGAGGAACGACTCAGAATTTGATTATTGAGATTTGTAAAGTATGAATGTGGGAAGCTTAGCCGGTTGTTCATCCTGATGTTCCGTGAGTACTTGTCCTCACGTAGAGGGGGTACGTCATGTGTGGGAACGGCAGGAGGTCCTAGTCCTAGGGATTATCTGGACAGATAGGACTAACCTCGGGTGGCAGCTGATGAGAGTTGCAGTTACTACATCACCCGGGTGCACGAACACCGAAGCTACACAGAATTCATACAGTCCGGACAGTCAGTCGTGTTGAGTTTTATTTAATGTGCACGTTTAAGTGGGTTGTCATGTTCTGAATGTGTATGTTGAAATATGCATGTATGTTGAATTGTTTACCTAAATTTATATGATGCATGAGTTAAATCACGTAAGCTTACCCTTTCGTTTTCCTTGTGTTGTCCATTGTGCTTGTACGTCCGTCTTGTCATTGCAATGATCATCCGTGTGGATGTGAGCAGATGGAGACGAGCGTTTGGAAGATGCGCTGAACGAAGAGATCTTGGTTGAAGTCAAAGTGAAGACTGAGCAGTGAGACGCTCTGCTATTAGTTGTTGGCGCGAGTGGTCGTTCGACCTACTCACTCGTTTTCTTTTAAGTTCGACCGTTCGGTAACCGTACTGTGTAAACCGTTCGGTCAGGTTTTTATTTGGGTGTTCAACTTTAGATTGTGACTCTTGATGTAAGACGTGCGGTTTGGGTACGTTCATTCGTTTATGAAGTTTTTAAATTTTAGTGGAAAAAAAAAAAACTGTACTGGATTATTATTAAAGGTGATTTTCCAAATTTATAGTTTTGACTGTATTTTTGGATGTCACAGTACTCAGGAAATTTTAAGCTGTTGAGACTGTTCGATCGACCTTTACATTTATTTTATTTAAATTTGAAAGTTTAGACATACTAAATTACTGTTATTTTTTTATGCTATAATTGTTTGATACGGTGTATATATATATTATTTAATAATAATTTCATAATAACCTAGATAATAAGTTTTACAAATAAATTTTAACGTAAATTTTAAGTTTAATTTAATTTATAAAATATCTTGACTTTATTTAACATCTTCAATGTTCCCCACCAAACAGTATAACATGTAAAAAGGATTTCATTTCTTTTTATTAAGGTGAGGAGAATGAAACAGAGGTATAGGGATTGATTCCCTTCATTGCTAAGGCTACATATATTTAATCACACATTATGTCTTCTTTATTAATATCACATTCACTAACAAATTCTCTTATTACTTTATATAAAGTAAATGTTAAATAATTTTGAAGATATGAAATATATATATTTTTTTCAAATTAATAAGCAAAGGAGAATTTAAAAGTTTTCCTTAAATGAGCTTTTTAAGGTGTAATATTTTATTATTTGATTGAATAGTTATTATTTATAACTGATTTGGTAAAGTAAAAGTAGTGAAGCTGAAAGAGCCAGCGAAAAGGTTTGAGGTTGATTAACTAGAAAGTAAACGGAATCCTTATTTTGGAAGAAAACTGGAATTTCTATTTTCAACAACACAAAAAAAAACATAGCCATTGCCACCATCTTCCACACTCTAAACAATGTAAAAATATAAATTATTTACTCACATAAGAAGAAAGAATTTTGCTTCGTTTTATGTACCGTTTCAACAATACTACTTTTCTAGCACTAATATTCAAACTTTATATATTAACACATATAAGTGTTTATTTAAATAATCTTACATTTAATGGTATCGCACTGCGACATCTTCCCGTAAGCCTTTTTAATGAAATTTCTGAAAAATTAGAATGTTATTTTAATATAATCCCACCTATATATATATATATATATATATATAATTAAAATTAAAGAAAGTTATTTATATAATAAACAGAGTTACACTTTTTAAAGAAATTTGTTTATATACTAATTAAGCAAATTTTTTTCCATTTATAAATGTCTCACTTTTTAAATTTAAACAACTAGTTTATATTAAAATAACATTTTCGTCTATATAAACATCTTTTATTTAAGATGTTACATCTATAGTATTTTTGCTTTTGGTGTATATTTTCTTTTTCTTATCTTTGCTCTTTAACTAACAGCTTTTAAAATTAAAATAATTATTTTATCAATTTTATCTTTTATATAATATTTTTTTAATTTGCTTATTTTTTAAAATTTAATTATTTTTAAATTAAAATAACTACATATAATAAAAATAATTTAAAAATAAATAAAAATTATTTACAATGGAATTCTAAAAGTTATTTATAGTTATAATAATAATAATAAATTATTTTTATCATAAAAAAATAAATACGTGTACACGTAGAATATGTGTTTCTACTAATATTTCATAAAAGAAAAACATAGAACTTTTCTTACTTAAAAAAAACATTAAATTAAAAAGCATATAAATTATTTAAAGAACCTAAAAGCTATCAACACTTACTTTAGTATACAGTTAATTTAGTCACAGTTATAGATATTTCCTTAAATCAATAACTTGCGTGTTTTTATGTACTATTTTAAAAACAATTCTAAATTTTTATACTAATTACTAAACTAACGAAACTCAAAATATACTATCATTTTACTAATATCTTTTCTTATTTTATTTTATAAATAATTATAGTGTAGTTTACTCTAAAACAAAAAAATGAAAAAATATTTACTTCTTATAGACTCATCGCTAAGCTAAACTAACTAATTCCACGCCTATTAAGAATAATAGCCAGGTAGATCTAATAACATTGATTTCATGTATTTTATAAATTATTATTGGTAGTAATAATTGAACATGGTTCCTGGAATTAAACATAAATATTTTTTGAAAACAGTAATAATATTAAAAAATAAAAAATTGGAATTTAATTGTATTTATGTACAGTAAATATAATTGTTTTTCTTATAAATGACTGTAGGATATTATCATATTATCGCATTATTCCATGCGTTATGTTTCATAATATTTTTTGAGAGAAATGCACGATGGTTTTAATGAAGTAATATAATTATGTGAATTTCCTGAAAATAACTACATTATATATTATTATAACGAATTTACGAAGACAACAATAATGAAGGGAATAGAGATTGAATTCTATAATCTTAGATATCAATTATTCATTCTGAGAAGCCACGTGGTGTGGCAGTTCCCTAACTCGATTGCTTATAATACTATTATTCAAATATTAAACTATTTTCTTCTTCTATATAAACTCATCACTCCCTCTTCTTCTTCATCAACAGCCATTCAACCTTCTTTTTCTCCTCTTCCTCACACCAACCATGCCTTCAATGACCATAATCTTGCTCTTCCTTTTCTTCACTTTCTCACATGTTAAGGCCATGTCCCTCATCAATTACTCCGAAAACGAGGTCATGGACATGTACGAGAAGTGGTTGGTGAAGCACCGAAAGGTGTACAATGGGTTGGGAGAGAAGGACAAGAGGTTTCAAGTGTTCAAAGAGAACTTGGAATTCATCCAAGACCACAACGCTCAGAACAACACATACACTCTTGGATTGAACAAGTTTGCTGATATCACCAACCAGGAATACCGTGCCATGTATTTGGGCACCAGAACTGATGCCAAACGCAGGGTCATGAAAACCCAGAGGACCGGTCACCGGTATGCTTACAACTCCGGTGACCGCTTGCCGGGGCACGTCGATTGGAGGTTGAAAGGTGTAGTTGCTCCCATCAAAGATCAGGGAAGTTGTGGTAAGTTTCTTTTTTTTTTTTCCTATCTTTTCGCCTTTTCGTTTGGTAAAGATAACGTTTGTTAAGAACTGTTTTGAGTTCAACTGTAACAGCTAAGGTTACGTAACAGTTAAGTATTCGTTTAAACTTGTCCATGAGAATTATAAGAATATTTTTCGGAATAATAAAATAATAACAATAATAATATACTTGAATTTTTTATATTTTTCACATTATTAATAACTAACTTGACTCTGTGGCTTTGTTTTTTAAATTTGGCTACATTATGAAAAATCTAAACTGAAAAGGGAGGTGTATTATTTAATTTTAAAATCTAAACTGAAAATATAGAAAATTACAAGTGGGGTATCTTTTTTTTTTGTAAAAGATAATACTGTTAAACTAATGTTAAATTAAAATATTTTAATTTAATCTGGCAATAGATTTTTGTGTTTCTATTTTCGTTAACGGTTTTACGAGTGTTGATATTTTCTTATGAAAGAAAAAAACGTTTATATACGTGTTTGACGTCGTACTTATTGAACTCTGACGTTTAAAGCTATTTCCTTCAGAATAATGTTATGTTACGTAATGCAAGTTTCTGGCCATTGCGTTAGTACAGGGCTGTTAGATTCTATTTATTAATAATTTTATATTTCTTATTTATTTCGTTATTCTATAAGCTAAATATGAAATTTATTTTCAGTAGTCCCTTAAAAAGAGATTTATAAGTGAACTCGCAAAAAAAATATAATACTGCTCCAGTTCAAATATTTTCTATATACACAGATTTATCAGATAAAACCTTAATCGTTAAAATAATTTAATTGATTTACTAAAACTAATAAAACCTTATGCTTAAAAATCATAGACGGACATTATCATGTTAAATTTGAAGAGAGTATGTCCTATTAAAATTGGGTTTACTAATATATGTTGTTGTGTGTACATGAATGACGCAGGAAGTTGTTGGGCTTTCTCAACAGTGGCTAGTGTGGAAGCTATAAATAGCATAGTGACAGGGAAGTTTGTGTCGCTATCAGAACAAGAGCTTGTGGACTGTGACAGAGACTATAATGAAGGATGCAATGGTGGTCTCATGGACTACGCATTCCAGTTCATCATTAAAAATGGTGGCATGGACACAGAAGAAGATTATCCATACAAGGGCCAAGATGGAACTTGTGATCTAACTAAGGTCACTGTACCATTCTTTCTGAGCCTCATATATTCAACTCAATAATTGATTTCTTTCTAATGATCTTTATCGATTTATACTGCTACAGAAAAAGGCCAAGGTAGTGCAAATTGATGATTACAAAGATGTTCCATCATATGACGAGAAGGCCTTAAAGAAAGCTGTTGCTCATCAACCCGTAAGCGTTGCTATTGAAGCCTCTGGCAGGGCTTTGCAACTTTATCAGTCTGTAAGTATACTCTTTAAAATGTTACACAGTGATCACTACGTTGATTTTCATTTGAGACTATGTTCTTAAATTGGTATAACCTTGAGACAGGGAACTATTTCACAACATGTAACAATGTATGGCTGCCAAATGTATAAGCTTAAAAAGTTTTTGTAATTTTTTTGCAGGGTGTGTTTACTGGTAAATGTGGAACAAATTTAGATCATGGTGTGGTGGTTGTTGGATATGGGAGTGAAAATGGTGTTGATTACTGGCTGGTGAGGAATTCATGGGGCAGTGGATGGGGTGAGGATGGCTATTTCAAGATGGAGCGCAACGTTAGAAGCAGCTCCACAGGGAAGTGTGGAATTGCAATGGAGGCTTCCTACCCTGTTAAGTATGGTCTAAACTCTGCAGTTCCTAGTTCAGCTTACCAAAGCAATGAAGTGTCCATCAGCAGTGCTTGAAATAACTTGATCATTATTTTTGAATTGAATCCTTGGAAGAGGAACAAGTTCTAAAGTTGCAACAAAAGTGATGTTTCTGTTATTTATATGCTGCTATTGGAAATGTCTGTTGGGCTATTCTTGTACATAGACTTCTTCAGGTTAAAACTGAATCTGATCATCAATTTGTACTAGTCTTCACTTGTTATTCCATTTGAATGTTTACTCTGAAATCCTTAATGATATTAATGTTCTAGTTAAATTTTTATATGGATATTCACTGTTTACCATGACCCTTTTACATCTGTTCTTCAATATTAACCACCCAGTCCAATGTTAGAAATTCTCTAAATCCAGCACTTTATGGTTCATGTTTGATGCTACTATGAGCCTTTGGGAAGTGGGAAAATATCACGGCGCGACCCCCTAATTACTTATCATTGTGCAATGTAAAATTTCAAATTGAAACCGAAGAAAAACGTAATCCTTTTCACGAACACTAGTTTGAAAACCCCAACTTGTAGGTAGTAAATATATATTATATTATAAGAGATTCAGAGGTTGTAAAAAGTAATAAATAAATAAAATGTAATATTAGACAATGCAGAAAAATATAAAAGGTAAATGATTTAAAAATACAAAAGTTAGAAGATGAAAAAAATATAAAGAATAGAAAATCTAAAAATAGACATGTTAGGTAGTCTATGCAAAGAAATGTAAATGGAAACTTTCTAAAAATAGAAAGGTTAGATGATACATAAAAGTATAAAAAGTGGACAATTAAAAAAAAAAGGATATGAAAAAATTTAGACCAGAGATTGAAGAGTCTTGAGAAATTGAAGAGACTCAAGTAATGTATATTTATAGACTTTTCTAATATATATAATTAAATTCATCTAATTAGTATATTATGTAACTCATCTAATATATATTTGTAAATTGATCTAATTAGTATATTATGTAACTCATCTAATATATATTTGTAAATTGATCTAATTAGTGTATCATAGACTCATTTAATGTGTTAATAAAGTTGTTTAATCAATATATAGACACACTCATTTAATATATTTATTAGACTTTTCCAATCCATATATAGAATTGACTTATTTAATATATAGACTTGTTTACTAGGTATATAGACATACTTATCTATTTAATCGATCTATTGACAAAGTCTTGTAATGTGCATTCCTAATGTCAAAGATGGTTAAGGACTTGCATGCTCATGTCAAGGCCAACAGAGAGGAAGTGGTGAAAATGAACTTATATCCGAAGTGATGATCCTATTTATTGAGATGACAACTTACCATCTACACATATCAACAAAGCCAGGAAGAATTAATAACACAACTGCTCCAAACTCCTGAACAACAATACTATATCTCAAAACTCTTGGGCTACAACTATGATATTCAGTGCAAGGTTGGGTTTTCAATAAAGTTGCAAATACACTCTCAAGAATACTAGAGTTGAGACAAATTTTAGATATCATTGTTCTTCACTTTGATGTTTTTGTAAGGTGCAAGAAATCTATCCTACTGATCAAGAGCTCAATCAGCACTCAGTAAGTGGCTTCCGAAATTGAAGGTAAGCCTATCAAGAGAGCATGTTTTGGTTTAGTGGAAAAATCTCTTTCTTGGAGCTTGAGGATAGCTTCTTGCAGGATTATCCTGATTTACACCTTGTGGACAAAGTATTTGTCCATCCATCAAAAAGGGGATGATATGATCCATGATGAAGAGACCAAGAAAGTATAGATTCAATCCATGAAATAGAGGAAAAGTGCCATAAAATGCATGCTTAAGAAAAATGCAGTAGAAAGAATTAAAAGCTCATTGGGATGGTGGGATCATATTACTTACGAGGATAGAGATAGGGCACAATGGACAGCCCACACAACACTACTTTATGTTAGTTTGTCCTTTTATTTGTTGTTGGTTAGGCACACTGGGGAGAAGTATGCATGAAAAATTTCTCTCTGCTCCAAAATTCTCATCGTTGGCTGTTCTAGTTTGTCTTCCTTCCACCTGTTCTGTTTGCTTCATCATGTTGTTAATCATAACCAAGCACATTAATTAATCTTTTGGTGCTTTGAGTTTTACAACCACAAATGAAAATGAAGGGTGCCCAAGCCTTCACTGAAACCATAGGTGTTCAAATTCTAACTCAAATGAAAAACTCTGAAAAAAGAACACTTCGAACTACTGAAAAAAAATTCAAAGAGGTTAATTTCTAAGAAAATTGAGATGTTCAGGGTAGTTTTAACTATTAAATGGAAGTTTTTAATTCGCCTAATAGTCTTATTTTATTTAATTTTCCTATTGATGAGTTTATTTCCAGAATTTATACTCACAAAAAATTGCCTTGATTAAAAATTTAAAATATATATATGCAGTATAAAAAGATAACTCATATAATTGCATTGCAAGAAATACAAAATAAAACTAGTTATTTGATGATTAATTCAGGAACCAGAGGCATTTGCCCAACTACATAGAGATACAAACACAGGAAAGGGAATTGAGTAAAGAAAGAGCCCTCCGAAACTCCAATTATATTTTCCTTATTTGGATCCTTTACTAAGGTGTAAAAATATCCAATACGCCTAATGTCCAAACAATTTGCTCAAATGAGAATTGGACATCCCGTGGTCCACATAAGACTCTTAGAGTAATTTTCTTCAACTTCCCATCACATCTTCATATTGCTCTAGCTGTCCAAAATATATACAGCAAATAATATCAAGCCACATGTTGATCAGTTGCCTAATTTAAGCAAATAAAGTTCAATTAACCTGAAAAGTTCAGCCCTCTGAAAGGCTTGGGCTTTCAGGTGATGCTCTCTTTCCATCATAGCGCTACAAGTTAAAGAAAAAAAAAAGCCTTTACCATTAGAACCGAAACTGTATTCATGTAAAACACAAAATAATGGACAAAGCCATAAAACGGTTATGACGATATTTTGCCTAATGAAAATGTTAATTTACCTGTTTTCCAGATGAGAAGGGTAGATATTTGTACTTAATCATGTGAGATATCTGTCTCCTCATTGTAAGCGTGAATAGGACCACCCAGTAGAAGAGGAGTATTGGCCAGAACACAGGAACATCAAACGCACTAAAGAAAGTCATCACAAATGCAACGCAAAAGGCCTTTGTGATTGAGTACCTGTTTACATTCAGCAGAAACAACATCTTCATGTCAAAATACTGAAGGTAAAAGCATGAAGATACACATCAAAGAACGAAGAACATCTGTAAATTAGCACAACACCCAATGAGAAACCCACAAATGTCACATAAAATGCAATGCTGATTTGCAACGTCTGCATTTCCAAACAATTCATTATTTGTGTGAACAACATCCAGATTTTTATCAGAACAGACAGGTCAATCTATTTGCTCGTTTCGCATGTCTGTGTTCTTTAAATAGGTTCAAAAAACTTTTGTCCACAACCTCAAGCTTTTGGAGGTGCTCTCCACACAATGTCACCTTAATTGCACCCACATCAGTAGGATTTCTTTACAATATTCCGTGATATCAAGAACAAAACGAAAGTGTGACTGCAATAGCAATTCAACACCTTGACATACAACATATAATAACAATCTCATCCGGATAACCCAATTTTTCTGTTCGAGCTTTCAGCTGACACTGACAAAGTCTACAGTAGGGACAAAGTCTACAGTAGGGATGAGAGGGTGGTGCTGCTTTCCCCTACCCAGTCAGTATTCTATTAACTCCTCGACTTCGGGTGTCAAAATTTCTAGATGTGACCACTACTCACAGCCCTTTACGAAGGGGTTATAATAACATAATGTCTTATATCCTAAAAAAATAACACAATTTCATTTTTCACAATAATTACAGATTTCCATACAGCTTCATTCTTGCATTCTTTTCTGTCTTTATTTTTTTGTTTTCTAATTTTTAATTCTTTATCAATAAAATTTTGCAATTTTTGATTTACCATTCTTGAGAATGTAATTCCAGAAATTACTAAGATTACAACATGAAACAAATGCAGCTGAGATTGTAAATTGCGATTGTAACTAGACTTGCAATTTCATCAGAATCCTTCATTCTGCAAAACAAAAAGTAGACTAATGCTGCTAAGTGCAAAGAACCCAGAACTTCTGACATTTCGGCTATTATTGCGGTTGCCAACTGTTTTTTTTTTTCTTAAAAAAAAGAAACTCGCAGCACACACAACCCTGTAAATAACACAAGAACTGTACCAGAACCCCAACAGAACACGATACAAACTTTCTTGTGCCGTGAAATTTAGGTTCTGTGGTAACTATGATCGATCAAAACAAGGTGAAGTGAAATTAATTGATTAACGATGATCGTGAATTGAATTAACACTAGTTGGGAAGCATATAACGTACCAGAACTTGAACTCCGGGAGGCGGCGAACGAATGGACGAAACTCGTCGTTAACGGAGGAGGGGAGGGTGGGGCCCTCTGCGTCAAGAATCTCGGGGTCCACCTGAGGGGAGAGGAACCCGATCAGAAGGTTGAGGATGTATATTCCCAAACCGTACGACACTAAGTAGAACCCTTCCACCAAGTACACACGCAGCGCGTATATCAACGCCACCACCAACAACCCCACCCACCGCCGCCCCACGTGTGGCGTCCATTTGTCTAGCACGTGCTGGTACTGCCGCCACACCGCCAACTCCCACCGCGATATGGCGGCTCTAAGAGATGCTCCGACCGAGTCCATCGCTGATGGACCCGCTTCGCTTTCGGCTTGAGAGAGGTTCATTTCAACGATTTGTCGCTTGCTTAAAGGAACCCTCTTCTCATGGTCCTCTTCAGTCCTAATCTTCTATAGATGATTTTTTTTTTTTCAATTTAAAATCATCTTATAGACCAAAAAAAAACTATTTGTTTTCAGGGACTCAGCTGGCCTATTAATAGGCTGCAAATTTTCCCTTTTCAACAGATTATATTGGTATATTTAAAACTCTAATTCAAAATTATTGATTATCATATTTACAAAACCATTTAAGTTTATTCACATATTTCATGCTGTTTTATTGTAGTTTTAGTCCATGTGCAAACTATTTAAAATAAAATTAAGAAATATAACATATTAAATATAGTTATATTTTTATTTTCTTAATTTTTATTTTAATGTTTTACTTATGGTTTATTTACGAATTTATGTCACGTCATAGTTTTATTAGACTTTCATTCTTATTAGACAAAATTTACTAAGCATAATTAGAAATAGATAACTAAATTCTTTAAATATAAAAATGATTCAGTTTTTAATTATGTTGTGGAAAAAATATTTCTTTTAGTATTCTCTACGTTTTATAGTAATTTTTAGTAAAAAAAATTAATGAAAATTAGCTTTAGTTTTAAGAATAAAAAATTATAAAAATAAATTTCAAAAATTGAAATTAAAATTAAAAGATAAAATCAGAGAGACTAAAGAAATTATTAAACCTATAATCATTTTAAGTCTGTACTAACTTTCATACAACATAAAATTTTACGATGACCTTACAAGGTGTAAATAAACTGAGTAGAGAGTGATAATATAAATAAAAAGTAACCTATTGATTTAGTATTTAAAATGATACTATATTTCCTGTGTAACTGTTTTATTAAAAAAGTATAAATAGTCCCTAATGTTACAATACACCCATCTCATTATTCCTTCTGACTATTTAGATGGTTTCAAAGTTGACTAAATTTCATATTCACATATCCATGCGATAAGGTCAATGTACTTTTTAATCTTAATTTTATCTTAATTTTAAATTTTCATAAATTCCTGTATGGAATTATATATATATTCCAAATTTTCGACGATTTCATTCAAGTTTTATGTTGTCAACGAACTAAATTATTTTTATTTGAGCTTCGTATAGCATTAGAAGGTCTGATGCTTTTGATAATTTGTTTTATAAATTTCATTATAAGCTTACTTAAAGACTAAAAGAACAAATAAATAGCAAAATGAAAAGGAGTTTGGAGAAGGTTGTGTTGTTTTATTTTTAATATTTTTAACTCTAATGACATCCGCTTCAACCCCATAGTCACATGTTCTAAGAATAACAATAGCCTCCCTCTTCAATATGCATGTTTTGTTTTATACTCACTGATATAATTACTGTAATAAGTCGTTTGTAATAAAGGATTTTTGCTACAGTAGAAAAAGAAAGCAAAATTATTACAGCATTTTAAAGAATTAATTTACGAGAGAACGGTGAAATAGATGTCTCCAAATATTTAAAATAACGCTAACAATATATAAATTATACAGCTAAAAGTGGCCCCAATAAAAATGAGTACAAACTTGACAATATTTGATGAGCTATCTTGTCAATAGAACATATATAATTGAAGTAAAACGTTAGTTGTGGACAAAAACATTCATCGGTACACTCGTTCATCCTTCGAGGGAAATATTTAAATCCAAATTTGGACTCGAAGGGAATTTCTGGAACCTCCGAGTAATTAACATGACAACTAAATATGAATGTCTCAAAACTGGACGGTTCACAGAACCGATTTTTAAGAAAATTACCATAAATGTAAGATGTCCTGGCTAAGGAGCATACCTTCAATTTCATTTCACCAAACAATCCAATATTCCCATCTCCTGGCTACACTTTTTATTTTCTTCTCTTATTTAAAGAGGCCACCATTTTATGCAGGGTGGTTATTTCAAAATCTTTCTGTGTCAGCTCTTTCTTCAATGATTCGATCTCCAATTCACTTTGCTTTAATCGTTGATTCAGTGCTTCAATCTCGTTTAAATGGGCATCACAGCTTGGGGCATCCTCTTCAGTGTTTTTATCTATCTTTGCTTTCTTGGAAACATCAACTGCCTCATCCGTTTGTAAAGCCCTCTTATTAGAGCCATTCTGGACAGTGGGTTCATCACTTACCATTTTCCGAACATATAGTGTGACAGGCATGCCTTTACTTGTCAGAAATGTTACAAGTTTTTGTGGACGACCTTGATTATCCTAAGATAAAATAATATACATAATATGAGATAGATCAGCAATCCCAGAGTAAATAAATGTCCAGTGATATACGACTGCAATATTAGTTTATCAACAGAAGACGCCTCCTTTTATTGAACAAGCATGAAAAGAAAAGTTATCAAGTTCATCCAATTTTAGAAGAATCAAACATATGTCCATTAGAACAAATGGATTCAGGTATTATAGTGGAGACTGGAATCCAAATTTATGTATTTCATTGGCTCAGCTAAACAACAAGCAATTTAGTGATATCAAGTAACAGATTGCACACCGTTATATATCATATATGTACCTTTAATTGGATTCCTTGGACTTTTTCATAGGCGTCATCAGCCTCTTGTGTATTTTTAAAAACAGCTAAGGCAGAATAATGTCTTCCTTGAACTTTCCTAGTAGACTGCAGCAGATGCATCAGATCTCAAAAACAAAAATGTAACCCACTAAAAGACTGCCAACAAGATTACCGTGAGACAAAACTAAAAGTTTTCAAACTGAAGATATTCACACTCTTTAAATAATTACAGATGAACCTATTCACTAGAACATTGAGATAGCCATGGGACACTACCTGCAGTTCTGTTCTGAATTCTCCAGGAACAATGTTATGCAGTGCTTCAGTGTTTACAGTGTTTGGTATCCGGTGAAGAAAAAGCTTTGTGGTCTCACTTTCTGGAACCTAAAACAATATAACAGTGATATTATTCACCTTTAGCCGCCAATCAACATGATTACAAAGACAAGGTAATGCTGGAGATGTATATGTCAGCTTACACGCTCTTGAGCCAGTGAAATTGGAAATTCCCTATCAACACCATGTTTGATCTTTGCAAGAACGAGGTTCATAGCTGCACATGCATCATCTAGACAATTATGTGGAGCACCTTTTTCCCGAACAGCACGACCCAAAACAGCCTGTCACAACAATTGGTGATAAACTACAAATCAAAAATCAATATTTTTTCCATTTCTGTGTTTATTCTTCCATGTTGCTATAATTTTCTTGGGCAAGCCTGGATGATGAAAGATCTTAAATTTAAAGACATAAACTAGCACAAGTGCACAAGAGAGCCTTTGCATCCAACACAACATGATTCCTCCAAAAGAGTGGCTATATGACCCTTTCTCATAATGGAGAACCTTAATTTTTGCATATAAAATATTTGCCACTTTAGTACCTGACATAAACCATTCAAAGAAGGTCTTCTGTGCATAGGCCCATCCGTGGATTGGAAGATATAGGAAGTGTCAATCACTCTGACATGATCAAGCTTCAGCACTGCAGACAACTTGCATTAGTATATAAATTAGAAGCACAAAAATTAATTCAACGGAGCTAGTCCCTCAATATACTCAAAATCTAGCAGTAAGTTTAAAAACAGACCAAAGTAAACTAAAACGTTTATCAAACTTACCACGTAGATCATTATGCAAACTGTGTCCCACTAATATGGCTCCTTTTGATAACAACTTCTTCATGGATTTCTATGGAAGCACAAGATATATCTTCATTGTGCACATGAAAGGACTATACAAAATAAAAAACAAAGAAAAACACAAAATACCTGTACATCAGCCAAGGAGCAAGTCACTGCCTCTAGATCTTGAGAAGAGATACCAGTGATCTCTGTTCTGTAGTCCACAATTTTTTTGTTGGGTTTTACGAATTCATTCAGCTTGACCTGAAAAGTTCTGAAAATTATCTATCCATAACCCCAAAAAGGAGAATGATTTTAAAAACAATTATGTGAAACCCTTTTTTGACAGGCTATGCAAAAGGAGGAGTGTGCATAAATTACCTCTAAATTATGGTCTACCACACAAACTTTAACTACCTCGTCTGTCCCATCCTCACAAAGAACCATTTCACAATCAACAGCGAGCATTGTAGTAGACTTCATCACCTTGGGCTTGTTTTTAACATTTATAATTATCCAACCCTTCAAATCCACATCAAAAGCATAATATACGATATATCAGAATAAATATTGACACCTTCAAATTCAGGTACAGCCTACAGGTGACGTCAACAAACCTCGTCAATTGATGGAGATGAATAGTCCAATGGATATAACGGATGCTGCAGAGTTATTTGAACTAGCCTCTGTGCAGTAAACATCAGACTGTTAGAAAATTATAGTAATTTTTTTACAAATACACTTGTCAATGACATCAACAACATTAATTAAGAAGAAAAAGAATGTGCATACCCGTTATCAATTACACAACCCAGAAGGAGAAAAAGGATAATTATCAGCAAAAAGTAATATCAGAATATTTGATTTTTCTGAATCATAGAGATTCTTGCCACTATCAATTACATTCTCTTCAATTTTAGACTTCAGTTCTACATTTAGATTTGGTTGCAGCAACAAGAAATATTCAACTTCGGAGCTAATTTCCAATTGGCATGATGGTTTAAGTATAAAAGAGGAAAACAATAAACCATAAAAGTATAAATTCAGAAATAAGTAAAAAGCAATTCCCGAAATAAGGCAGAAGGTACATGTGACCAGCACTTACTTAGAACCAGTCCAGTCACTAAACCAGTGAAGGTATGGGTTTAAGGTTCAAAGATTTAACCTGGAGTTTACCAGTGTCAAACCAGATTCAATAAAATATTGTCATTTTATTTTTTAATACGGTAATACAATATATAAAGTAGTATTAATAAAAAAAAATATTATATATATATATAAATTTTACAAAATTAAAATTTAAACTTCACTTAAATGTGTCATAAGTCATAGCATGAGACAAAAGTAAGCTATATATGAAAGCAAACAAGTATAATACATCATATATAAGTTCAACAATAACAAATAAAATCCATTAGTAACTACAACTCTCTACAACAAAAAACCACACGTTCTTAGAACCAACAAGTTGAACCTCTCAACCCACCCGGTTTCCCAATTTCACCGGCTATATCACGGTTCAAATTTAAATTCGTTAGTAACTACAACTCTCTTGAAAAACCAACTAACAGCATAAAAAAATAAAATAAGTTTTCAAAAACAACCAGTCAAACCTCCCAACCCACTAGTTTTCCCGGTTTTCGGCTTCATGCCCAGTTTGCCCGGTTTTATCCCGGTTCAAATTTAAATCTGTCTTTTAGGAAGACTTGGACCAAACACTAATCCGGTTCCTGATTCAACTAGTTAAACCGCTCAGTCCAGTTTTGAAAACATTGATTGGAACATTCTCAATGAAATTGAATAATAATGTTGAATAGCTTAAAGAAATAACAGCAAAGGATTGGTAGAAAGCCCAAAGCACATTCGGTGAGTATGCCCTTAATGGGAAGGAAACTTAGTATTTAATAGAAAACTAAGGTAAAATAACATTATTTTATTACTACTATAATCCAGGAAAGGAAGTTAACTACAAATCTAAAACAAGATTTTAGCAGAGAAATCACCATTAAAACGTACCTGCTCCGGGGACTCATGGGATTTATCTTTCAGTCGCTCCAACATGTATTGATTTTCATGATGTCGCATGATGTTGTCAAAAAACTAAACACAGGAGAAATAAATAAAACTCACATCTTTTAAGTGTATGTGTACATATTTGGTACTAAAAAGTTATTTACCTTCAAATCTTCCTCCTTCGAAAAAGACTTTAGAAATGTAGCCAATAACTCATGGGGTCGCTTTGATGGATCACTCAAATTGGCCCCAAACTTTTTGTCATGACTGTCCAAGAATTCTTTCCAGTCTCCTAGCTTACCCTTGAGGCCTCTCTTTTGTGCCAATTTTACAATATCAGCCAGCACCTACCCATATGGAAACACCGGTTATATTGCTGGGACAGAGGAGAAAGAAGGAAAGGGAAAACAAAAATACTACAAAACACTAACGATATCTCATTATCCACTTAAACTGGCATATACATCTAAAGGTCTCACAATGTATTACAATTTATCCATTTATCTATATGACTATTGATGACATCATTATAACCAACAACTAAAGAAGTTGCAAATGATTTTGGCAAACATAACAAAACCCTAATTCTATATGAACTGATTCACTAGGTTTACAGCAAAGGTAGTCTTTCATTTATTAAATAAGTATTAAAGCATAGGCATTTAGTCCAATGATTTCATCACCACCGAAACTGTGACAGGAAACACACAACTAAAACTAAGAGTGTATACCACGATTCTTAACTTTCGGCATTAACTCATTCATGCCAAAACATTCATCCTAATTTCCCAATAAAATTCACCACCTAAAATATTCAATTGACTCCCCAGCAGTACATTCAAAATACTAAACATCAAAAGAAACTTAAAAGTGAAAAACGCCCAAGTTGAACAGTTTTTTCGAAGGCGTCGGAAACAACCGTGAACAAACAAACAAACATACTGAAAGCGTTGACTAAGGAAGCTCACCTTCTTGTCTGCAGTGTCTATTTTTTCTTCCATATTGAGTTGCTGCAAGCCTTGTCAAACTCTTTGCAGAACAGCGTCCAAACATATACTGCGCGTCTAGGTTTTCAGGGAAGGTTTCGGCTGGCTCGGGGTTTTTATTTTTTCTTTTACTTATTTTGTTAATATATTTACCCAGATGATCTAATCTTCATGAACCTCTATCTATAGTAATATAGTTTTAACAGTATTTATTCTGTTAATATTTTTATTTTAATTTTTTAGTTTTGTACTATATAAATATTTTATATTATCTATATCCAAGTTATTATCCATAAAAAAAAGATCAATATAATTGCCTAGTTCATACTCATCTATATCCACATTATCCTATAGATTAGAATTACAAGAAGTGAAATGTTCTCAGTGCTAAATTTTTAATTATATAGTTTATAATCCACATTGTTTGTATTTTATTATTTTTCTATTTTTTACTTTTTTTTTAGTTTCACAAGCATATAACATAGTAAATATGTAAAATAATATTTTAGATATATATTTGCATATGAATTTAATTATAAATATTAATTGATATAAAAAAGTTTTATATTCATATTTATATTATATTACTTTTCGTGTATATAAAAGCGTGTTCTAAAAGATCTTATCTTTATGTCCACTTTTGGGTAGAACTCAGTTTGAGAAAATATTGAAGTAATTTAATGAATTTAATTAAAATATTGATTTTGATAAATTAATATACAATGTTCTTTTAAATTAGATATTTAAATAAAAATTATTTAATTATATGATATTTTCTTTCTAATCTTTGTTACTTGCATACTCAGTCGAATTGAAACAAATAGTATATCTTGTCGTACTGAGATATTTTAACTGAGTTATTGATGTATTTATGAGTTTTGAAAACAGAAGAAATAATTTTACATTCATTATATACATACTTTCTTTTAATATTGTAAATATTTAGTCTTAGAAAAGAAATAATAATTTAGTAATGATATTTAAAATATATTAAATATTTTTAAGTTAAAAAATATAAAATATTGTTTGAATAATGATTTATAAATTTATTGTTATTACTTTACAGAAGAAAAAATGTGACGGTCATTTTCTTTAGTCAACTTATATTTAAAGGATGTAAAGTGCTGTATTATTTTTCTAATCAACTTTTTATTTTTCTTTCAAAACTTATAGTAAATATAACATTGGCTTTGTATAAAAAAATTAACATAGTGAGTAATTTTCTTTCTAATATGTCAAATAACCTTGTTATAAAAATTTTAAATAATAAATGTTAAAACTTGAGGTTCTAATTTATTTCTAAATAATAAATTAAGTATATTTCAATTGTAACATTTATCAAAAAGATTTGGTTTAATTATAATTAAAACTTAATTGTTTTAAAAAGTTGATTTTAATATAAAAAATGAAAAACAACATCCACTTATATGAGTATGTATCCATTGTATATATTTGAAATTATTCCAATTTTATAAACAAAACTTTGCATTTATAAAATAAATGAATAAATATGGATTGTATATATTTGAAATTATTCTTATTAATTTTTTAAAACACTCAGAATTTAATATATAACTTAAAAAAAACCTATCTCCATTTCTTCTATATGATTGTAGTTTCATTCTAGAAAATTTTGTTACAGATCTCACAAGATTTTTTTTTTCCTTTTATTCTCTCACCATATAATATTTTATTCTTTCTCAACTTTTAATCGTATTTAGGATAGACATTTAATTATTTATACTTTTTTAAAATATTGTATTAATTATTATTTGATTCACATAAGTATATAATTCTCATTTTCAAACATTTAGTTAAGTAAATTATAATTTTATTGGACAACGTAAACTTATCTTAGTTGTTCTCTCTTACCCTTAAATTTATTTCATTTAAAGGATTTTTCTGCATTTAAAAACATTTTATTCCCTCTCTCAAAAGTGATTAGTTTGATGGCTAGCAAGTTAATTCCAATCTCAAATATATCTTTCCTTTTATCATAATATCGATTATATTTTTTTTTCCTCCTGGTAAGTTTGTTCAAAAGACGAAATGCAATATTTAATTTAAACAAACAAATTATATTATTTACTTTTGCTTATTTTTAATATTTTTATTTTTTGTTTAACTTTTGTCAAGTAAGAATGTATGACTATTTTTTTATAAAATAAAATTAATTAATTTATGGTTATATAAATTTGACCTTGAAACCATTTAAATGTTTTTATATAATTATAGTTGATTATATTATGTTCCGTTTGCTTTGGATTTTGAAAAGTGTAATTTTATAAGTATAATTTTGTAAAAGAGTTTCATTTTTGTGATATCATAATTTACTATGATGATTTTCTTTTTCAACATTCGACGTATATTTAAATTTAAAAAGGTTACAAAGATGCAAATCTAAATTCTAACTATGATCAAGTTTAATTGTTTTCATTTATATGATTTTCTATATATGGTGTATTACAATTTTTATTAATATAAAAGAAATAAGTGAATATATATATATATATATATATATATATATATATATATATATATATATATATATATATATATATATATATATATATATATATATATATATATATATATATATATATATATATATATATATATATATATGAGAGTTTAAGGTTTAGGTTCAAGTATGGATAAATATGAGAATAGAACAAAAAATTCATATACATTACATATGTATTAAAATGAAAATAAATTTGTAGGTTTTTTAGTTTAAATATCTGAGAGGTTTTTTTCGACATGTCTTTTAATTTTTTGGTTCTCGATTTATTTTCCATTCTATTTAAGAGTCATCGTAGTATGTTTTAATAATTTGGTATTTACACTTTCTAAAAGGTGATTACTTATCAATGATTTTGGATTTTTTCAATCTTTCACTCTCTTTGTTCTACTCATACACATTATCATTAACATGTGGTCACATAAGAATCATATTTACTCATTTTAAATAAAATGAAGACAAAGTTATGAAAAAAAAAATAAGAAGTCACATTGAATAATTCTCTGAAATATTAGAACAAAAAATCTATTTGTTTCAATTGAATTGGTCCGAGGGTCGGTCGTCCTTCATTGCTCTACTCTCTGTTGATCTTCAATTCTTTCTAAGAACGCGAAGACACTCCGAGGCTCAAGTGAGATATGTTTGATAAAGAGGTGTATATTTCATTGTAATAGATTAAGCTCTATTTACCTGGACATTAACCCTATATTTATAGGACTTATAGCAATTAAAATCATTAATTCATATTTGATATGACAATAAATTCAATAATACTTGCTAATATACCTACTAACTGTCCATTAATATCATATTCTTGTGCAATATGACCGGTCAATCAATCATAAATAACGTATATTCGCATTTAATATGGTCATTAAACGTATTAATTGGCCATTAATGATATTTACCTTTCTTGATTGGTGTGTCTGACAGTCGGTTGCCTGTTTTGACTCCGGATTCTCCTTAACCGATTCGTCACCAGATATAGTACACTATTAATCCTAAATTTTTAGTTCAAAAAGAAATATTACTCTTACCTGAAGATGAAATGGACATAATAAAACTTATATTCACCAAATTGTCATCTTAATTAACACATTAAATAATTAATAGACATGTATGAAAATAGGCTGAGCTTTTTATATAATCAATGATAAAAAATAACAAAAGTAAAAGTATGATAAAAAAAATACCAAAATCCATTAATAAAATATGTAATTTAGCTGAAAATAATAATAATTACATTTCATGTTGATGTACTTAATGTTAAGTGTTGTTTTAGTTAATTTATGAAATGAAAGAATTCACCTTTTGATCCCTAACCTTTTTTTCACTCTCATATTCTTTTAAGTGTGGTATCATTTATAGATATTTTTGTAGCAGCCAATAACAATAAGAGTGGGCTTGATGAAATAAATAATATTTGACGGGGCCAAAGTTGGGCTTGGCATTGCTTAGATTCGTTCTCTTTGAAGGCCTCTGTTGAAATCCTTTGTTGTAGTAACGTGCATGGGTTCGGCTAGTAGTAGTTCATGGCTACTAGTCAATTTGGGCATGTCTTGTACTTTGCTTTTTGCCCTTTCCCTTAAGTCAAAGCTATGATTGAGACAACTTTTAATGGGTTAAAAATGAACATAATGTAGCTTAGGTGGAAGCCAAAAGGATGCATCCTTAGCGGTGCTTATATTGTTCGGTTGTTCTTAGTGCAATATCTACAAGCAGTTATTGCGACAACACGTTGCCAGTGGAAAGAAAACAATGCCCACTTATTGCTCTTTGATTTGCATCCTACTGCAAGATAACTCCTACGTGGGACTTTTGCTTTCGGCATGCCTAATCATCCATTTCACATTATGATTTCCAATTGGCTCACTTGTCATGCCACTTTGCACAAATAAAAAGTTGGTTCAGATCTTGTGTCTTTCCACTCATATCTCATCAAATTTCGTTTGTTACCGACCGTTTCACTTTCTAAGGCTTCTCCTCATCGCACAATGTAAAATATGCTAACAAAGGAAGAACAATGTTACATTTGAACTGGGTGACTCGGTGCATTTATGAAAATAGCTCTTTCCATCACCAAGGAATTCTAACATTATATCCAGCGGAGATGCTCCTTTTCAAATTATGAAGTTCATACTATATATCAAGAGAAAATTCAAGACCTAATACAAGGCTTAGGAGCATATGACAAGAGCAATAACTAAATTGACTCAGAAAAATTTATTATTTCTAGTGGTGATCTTTAATGTTTATCAAACCTCTTTGTGACGTCTATTTTTTTATAACTTTTCCTGTCTAATTGTAATTTTACGTGTTAGAATTTGTATTTCTTAATTCTTCAAGTCTTATGGTCAATCATTGATAATATTCTTTTTTAAATCTCATTTCTATTTATGTTTGTTCCTATAATTTATTGGTATTATGAGTTATCTCTAAATCCTAATTAAGTCCAAATTTCATTGGACTAAGAATAACTTTCATTGTTAACAATAATAGTGATTGTTATGAAAACAATGGTGATAATGATAATCATGACATTGATAATAATATAAGATGTTAAAATATAATGGTGGAAATTAAGACAATAATGATGATCATAATAATAACAATCATGATGAGATATTATTTCTGACAATGATACAAATCTGAAAACATAAGTCATAAGAAATTTATACAAAACAATGTTATATTTAGAATTTAAAAAGTGGCAATATGAATTAAATGTTGTTGCATATTGCAACTCTAGTAGTATATAAGGTGCAATTACAACAAGAAACTTCCACAAAACTGAATTATAACAAATAAATATAAGGCAAAATGGTAGACACAAAGAGATGGTACCATAAAAATTAAAGAAACTAAAAAGTTAGAAAAGAAAAGGAGACTAAGGAATGATATGAGTTTGATCCAACACCTAATTCAATGAGTGAGTAAAAATTAAAAGACTAGATAAAAAAGGAAAGGAAGGAGATATAGTAGTGTTGTGAACTCCTTTTTCTTTTTGGAAGAGATGGTATTTATAACTTGCCATTTGATCCACTTGGGCTAGTGAATCTTACAAGACACATTGACCTAATCTTTTTTAACTACAATTGTTTGCTAATTAACTATTATAATATCTTGATATTTAATGGATATCAACAAAAAAATCCAAAATTTAAAGTATGAGAAGTGCAAACAACATTCTCCAAACATTTAATTTTGGTTGAAATAGACCGAAAACTAAAAAATCGTAACAGAGAATCACTAAGAAGATAGTGATTTCCACAAAAAGTTAAATCAATAAAAGAGGGCATGTTTAAAAAAAACCAAGTTTGAGCATTTTTTTTTAAATATATCAAAACAATAGCGTCTTGCTACAATACTTTATTTTAAGAAAGATACAAATGAAGAAATAATAAGTTTCCGAGCGGTTAGCTGATGGAATCCAGAGATTGGAAACAACAATGTGTATTATAAAATAAGATTATTAGTGTATTAAAGATATAAAGTAAAAAAAAAAGTAATGTTACATAAATTGTTATAAGATATTATCGGATAAATAATATAACTCAAAATGTAAATCACTTTGAGAAAGCAAACAGGACACTGAAAAGGAAACTAAAAATAACATTGCAGATTTATGTACTACTGAATATCTAAGGTTTACGACTGGAGTTGGTCTAAAGGAAGAATAAGAAGTGAAAACATCCAAGCAAGAGTATCTTTTTCTGTAAAGTTTATCCCACCCATATTCATGTTTCTTCTACTTGTGCTTTTCTATTTCATATGAATTTCTTATAATTTAGTTACTCTTATAGAAGAAAATGTTCTGCATCAGTTGAAAACTTGAAACAAATTTTACCATTAGTTTGTTATTCAGATGAAAATTTTTAAAAGCATAAATTGCATTACTTTTTTTTGGTGTTGAACCAGTGATTGAATTGCTCTAAGGCTGAACTTTGTGATTTCCACTTCCTGGGGGAGCAAGAAGTACCGATAGTTAGTTTATTACACCTTCATGGTTCTCTATAGACTATATGTATATGATTCATCTCGATATCTGATTTTCCCTTCTTAACTTTAACTGAGTTCGAAACTTTCATGAATATAAAATTTGAAATTGGTGAGACTTTGGTGGCAAACCTGGCTTAAAAGGATTGTCTTGAAAAGGGCAATTTTCCCATACTGACATTGAATATTTTTACTGTTGAAATTGCCATTTGCCGAAAATTAATTGGCCTTGACCCTATTAGCCTTTCTCTCTTTGTAGGGAAATATAAATGGTCCATAATCTCAAATTAACCTTTTTCCTTTTGCCTTCTTCTTCTTTAGAATGAGTCACGGGTTATGGTCCAAAAAAGTTGTATGCCATAATCAGGGAGAAGAAGAAGGGAGGACATGACAACAACTTCTCAGGGTCAATTTTATATGCAAATTGCTGTGGAAGAATTAGCATCGAGGTTAATGTCCGAAGGCTATAAATGGAATACAAGTGCACAGGCTACTAGATCTTAGCAAGGTGGATTTACACTAAAATAATACTATGGCACACCAATTCATGATCTCTTAAATACAGATTAGTTGACTTCTAACAAGGTTAATGCAGACACAACCTGTATTTTTGTTTGCCAGTGATTTTTTTAGCAAATTGGGCCATGACTTTTAACATTGATTTATTAAAGTGAAAGTTTTTTGGCCAAGTTTTTAAAAAGAAAATGTGAAACTTACCAATGAAAAGCACACCAGATGGAACTATATTCTCATCTTTATTTCAAAGTTCGGTTCTGCTGGATTACACTGCCTAGTGCTTTCTCACTGTGTGTGTGTGTGTGCCTCGCAGCTTGAGCCGTGAAAGTGCAGAAAGAAAGGAAGAGAAAGCAGGTGGTAGAAGAAATGCAAGTTTTTTTTATCTCTTTCTTTGCTGGCAATTCAGACCCTTTATCGTGCAACACTATCAAATAGTTAAAAAGAAGCACTGGATGATTATTCAAACAATGATCGTTGATTCGTTGTGCTTACCAAAAAAAACAACTGCTTTTGTCCCTTTTTATTAAAATTTACAGAACTTGTTAATAGAAAAAGAAGCAAAGTTATATAATAACAAGGAGATGTGTAGTTTTAGACTTTTCATACAACGGTAACAACCATTTGCTCTCATTTGTCATTTGTAGATATTTTTAAAAAAAAAAAAAGATTTGTAGCATGAATTTAGTTACTGTGACAATGCCATCCACATCCCACTCCATAGTAGCAGTATTGGAGATATTTTTCTATTCCACTACTTTCGTTAACCAAAAGAGAAAATTGATCTGCCGATATCTTAATTACACATAAATTATAGGCATCGGTTATGTGTGTAGGAAAACTCAGTCTCCGAAGTCTGAATGCACAGTATAGATATATAGCTCTGGCGTATCACACGACGAAAACTCGTGGTCATAAACACTGTTTATAAATGCAGGATAGAATTCTATGTACTAACTGTGAGGCATGGCAGAGATAAGAAGAGAGAGCATCCTGATTAATAGCTTATATTGATAAACCCTTGTGGGTACATTCTGTTGGTTAATCAGCTTGGTAAAACGTGTTTAGTGACACCGAAGCAAATGAAGTTTTTTAATAAACAAGAAGGACAAGGAACTGCATAGGTTTGTTCACAAGAAGAAGGTGATCGAAAAGAAAATATTTGGAAACGAAAGGGTGGGAAAGGAGAAGAAAGTTAGGAAAGCAGTGGGGCTCTCTGATAGAGTTAAACATAGATGAAATTTGATGGTAGGCACGTGGACTAATATATAGTGTGATGCTAACAATGGACATAATTAATTGCTCATATGACAGAGGACACCCTTGATTCATGTAAAACCAAAAGTACAATGATGTGTCATAATGGTTGGATGGCCGGTAGAGAAAAATGATTGAAGTAATTGAGTTAAGTTATGCAACATACCCTAGAAAGGACTGTTTGATTTGTAGCTAAGTAGTGATTATTAATTGTGGCTAAGAAGCAAGAAGTAGGAAGGAATGAGTAGTATAAGAATGATTTAAGTGAAAAATTGGTATGAGAAATATTGGTGTGGTAAGAAAACTAAAGAAGGGCGGGTATGGCCTTAATGGAAGAGAGGATTAAAATTGAATAGGGTTGCAAAGACACGTACGTAGTTGGTGGGATTAGTAATGCAGAGTATCGTGTTGCAGGGTGCGTATTTAATGGATGTTACTAGAATACAATTGTTGTTGTTGGGTTAACGAGAAAACCAAAGACAGGAATGGGAATGGGAGACATAAAAGAAGACGTACAACGTATGTTCTTCACAGACAAGACGGCAACAATTATGAAAAAGTAACGGAGAGAGAGCATGAAGGAGCTTAAGGCTGTTGTGGTTTCGATGCATGCCCTTTCCCTTTCTCTTCTGCCTTCTTTTTTTCTTTTATCATATCCATAGATACTCTTTCTGTCGTTTCCGATACTCCTACCCTCTCCATTTACGATTTACCAATTACGATCACTATTTTCTACCACATATTTTTCATTAATTTAATTATAAACCTAGATACTCATAATATCATTACACGAATCTTTTTCACGCTAAAAAAGCAACATATTCTAGATAAAATAATATTCATTGCAGTTTTTTTACGATAAAGAAAAATAGAGAAAGTAAGAAATGTAGGGGGCGGGAACTGACGTAATCTGATGGTGGTTGACGGTATTTTTTTTTAATTGAAAATAAAAATAGTAATTGGTAAAATAACGTGGCAAGAAAGGATCTGTTTGACTAGACACTGACTTTTATTGGTCCACGTTTTATTGGTGTCAATAAAAGTGATGATACATGTGTTTATGGAGAATATTTTGAGGAAGGAACAGAATTTATTTCGTGGATTTCAAAAGTGAAGGATTTCAACTGAGTTTAGGAGATACTTTTCGTGTGAAAACAAAATTAAATAAAATAAGATATAAACAGTTCATTCAATGATTTTAATCTTAATCTTATGTACAAAATGTATAAATTAAGAGACTGCAAATCACAAAAAAAAATAAAAAATTATCTCAAGAACAATGACGGAAATTAATTAAAATTTCCCGGGATTAATATTAAATTGTTTAAACATAATTTAAATTACTATTAAATATATCTTTGTCTCCTATTAGTTTTATAAAAATTATATATCTATGATTTTGTAAACTTTCTAATACAAATGAGAATCAAACAAGTAATTAAACCTATAATTAATCATTCATAATACTTTTGGTTAACATATTATTATCGATAGCAAAATAATGGTTACACTAAATTCTAAATTCTATTAAAGATAGTCAAATAGTTCTTTTAATGAAAAATAATTTCTCATAGAGTCAATAATATATAATCATTTAAAATTTTCATTGGGATACTTGTATCAAAATCTTCATTTAACTTATGAAAAAGAATATTATCACTAGTGAAAAAAAATTTATCCATACTTATAAAATCATCATCGTTAAAAAAAATGGTGAAAATACTATAATTATTGTAAAGTTTTTAACCACGGTTTATTGGGAAATAAAGTCATATCAATACTTATGACAACAGTTGTATTGAGAATCGTTGTTAAAAGTCTTTGCAAGACACATTATGTGTTTTTCTTAAAAGTTATGCTTTTTAAAATATATTTGTTTTGTTTTTTCACTTTTTTGCTCGTGTTGTGTTTTTTTTTGTAATTTTTTTCTCTTCTTATTTCCTTACACATTGCCCCTTTAAGTTTGCATGTCACACTTTCAAGCTTATATAGCCCTCCTACCATTAAGGCTTTTTGGTTGTCTTGTCACCAAGGTTATTGCTTTTCTGTGCACAATCGCTCCACATTTGGTTTCCTCTCTCGCCAATCTTTATGTCTTCATTATTGAAGCTCATAGTCACTAACCTATTCACTTTTTCACTTGCGTTATGTTTATTTTTTATTTTTTTGTATTTTTTCCCTCTTCTTCTTGCCTTGTACATTGCCCCTTTAAGCTTGCCGCATGTTGCACTTCCAAGCTTATATATTCATTGTTAGAATTATTGATTATTGTGTTTAAGTTGTGTTTAAGTGTATGTGAGCCGTGAGTGTGTATGTGTTGTATCTGAGTGTGTGTGAGATGTGTTCCATTCACTTAATCCTATAAATATAGGATTAAGGAGAAAGGTGTATAAACAAAGTGATTCAATATAATTTCATTTTAACATGGTATCAGAGCAGGTTCTCTGATCTCTTCTGGTGGTCTTTGCTGTCTACCGGCGGCCGACCGCCATGGCCGCCGGCAGCCCCTAAAATTTCAGTGGGCAGTCCTTTCTCTTCTTCTTAAATCTGTGCCACAGTCAGTACTAGTGCAGCCAGTCGCCTCTGCCGTCGACCATCGCCAGCCACCGTCTCCGCCGCTGCCGTCGCCACCGCCGTCGCCCAACGTCGCTTTCTCCGGTGAAGTCAAGGGTTAGGTGCGCCTTGAGAAGCGCAACCCAACCCTGATGGTCCCGTCCTCTGAAGCCTCCGCACCAGCCGCCACACAGCGCTTCTTTTCGGCCAGTCCGCCGTCGCCGAATGTCGTTTGCTCCGGCGAAGTCAAGGGTTAGGTGCGCCTTGAGAAGCGCAACCCAACCCTAGTGGTCCCGTCCTCTGAAGCCTCCACACCAGCTGTCATGCGTCGCTTCTTCTCGGCCAGTCTCGGCCGCGTGTTCTGCACGCGTCGCCTTCCCGGTGTCGGAGTTTCACTGCGTCACTGCAGATAGTCTCGCCGGAGCTTCTTGAGTGTGTTTTGGTTCCTGTTTCTCCGTTTTGTTGGCTTGGGCTCATACCTTAGGGTTTTCTCCCTCACGTTTTTGGAACCCTAAGTCCCTTTTCTTCTCTAAGTTTAAAATGGCTTCTTCTACTGGGAATTTGTTTCACTACTAAGGATGTTGATGTGACGGAATAGAAAGGGGACATTCTAGCAGTGGGTGTTACAGAGAAAGATTTGGCTAGAGATGAAAAGTCTAGGTTTGAGAATGTGATCTTGAGCAAGATCGACTAAAAATTTGATGGTCCAGGCGTCGTTTGCCGCTGTCCAGGCATCGTTTGCCGCTGTCCAGGCACCGTTTGCCGCTGTCCAGGCACCGTTTTCCGCTGTCCGGCACCGTTTTCCGCTGTCTGGCACCGTTTGCCTCTGTCTGGCACTGTTTGCCGCTGTCCGGCACCGTTTGCCGCTGTCCAGGCGCCGTTTGCCGCTGTCCAGGCACCTTTTGCTGCAGTCGGCACCGGCGCAGTCAACCGCCGTTGTAGTCGCTACCGTCTCAGACAAACGCAACTGCGTCACTTCTTCTTGGGCTAGAGTTTAGCCCGATCTTCTTGTGATACACTGCTAAGTATCATCACTTGGGAGTTGTCCAACAAAGAATTTTGGACCTCCAACATGTCTTTGGATCTTTGATGCCTTTGTTTCCGCATTGTAGCTTAATATTTTGTTTTGTTTTAGTGGTCCAGCAACTGTGATATTTCACATTTCCGTCGTTCACATTAAGGTGGAGTACGTTTCCAAGACACTGCAAGTCACATAAATATGGGTGTAGTCCCTGCAGTTTTGTAGATTTCAGCTACTACTGTTGATCCCGTCATAGTCCTTGCAGTTTTGTAGATTTCAGCTACTACTGTTAATCCCGTCACCCATCCATCATTGATGAGGATTTAGTGTAGTCCCTGCAGTTTTGTAGCTCTTAGCTTTCAGCTACTACTGTTGATCCCGTCACTCATCCATCATTGATTGGGAATCAGTCCTTGTAGTTTGTCATTGTCCACCACTGCTCTCCTTCATCCACTTTTGAAGTTGAAGTTTCACAAGCTGTTGTTAGTCCATCTATGTTTGCCTCACAGTCTTGAAGACAAATCATCTAGTTCAACACTGAGTACATCTATTCTAAGTTTAGTTTATACAATTTGTATGCTCCAGCTTGAGGGGGAGTGATAGAATTATTGATTATTGTGTTTAAGTTGTGTTTAAGTGTATGTGAGCTGTGAGTGTGTATGTGTTGTATCTGAGTGTGTGTGAGATGTGTTCCATTCACTTAATCCTATAAATATAGGATTAAGGAGAAGGGTGTATAAACAAAGTGATTCAATATAATTTCATTTTAACATTCATCATACCATTAACACTTTTTAGTTGTCGTGTCACTAAGGTTGTTAACTTTTTACGTGGAATTGCTCTGCGTTTGGTTTTCTTTCTCGCTAGTCTTTGTGTTATCACTATTAAAGCTTGTAGTCACTAACCCATTCTAAGTGTCGTAGTCGCCCTCACTAAACCACCAACTTTAAAAAGACATACTAATAATAACAATTTCTCCAATCAATTGTTTGACCTTCTAACGAAGACTAAATTAACAACAATTCTATATCATTTTTTAAAGTCCTTTTTAACTGTTGTTAAAAGCCTCATTCGCACTGCTATATTCTCTTGTTTTTTCTTCTATTAACCTTAATAAAGAGAATTGTTTTCACATTTTTATTTTTTTTTCATTATTTTGTTTTCATTTCACTATAGTTGCAACATACATTAATTGCATTTAATGTTCTTTGAGCATTATTTAAATTTTTTCAATTAAAAAAAATCAAAGGCGAAAAAAAAATTGTGAATCATTTTTAATAAACATGAATAAGAGAGTTCATATTACTATGACATGTCCATTACATATGTCATAATAAACTTTTATTCTTCACTTATTATGCGAGGTCTCCTTTTACCCTCACTAAACCACCAACTTTAAAAAGACATACTAACAATAATAATTTCTCCAATCAATTGTTTGACCTTCTAGCGAAGACTAAATTAACAACAATTCTATATCATTTTTTAAAGTCCTTTTTAACTGTTGTTAAAAGCCTCATTTGTACTATTATATTCTCTTGTTTTTTCTTCTATTAACCTTAATAAAGAGAGTTATTTTCACATTTTTATTTATTTCAATTATTTTGTTTTCATTTTACTATAGTTGCAACATACATTGATTGCATTTAATGTTCTTCGAGCATTATTTAATTTTTTTCAATTAAAAAAATCAAAGGCGAAAAAAAAATTGTAAATCATTTTTAATAAACATGAATAAGAGAATTCATATTACTATGACATGTCCATTACATATGTCATAATAAACTTTTCTTCTTCACTTATTATGTGAGGTCTCCTTTTACTAGTCATAATAATGTTGTCATTGTTTGAGAACAAACTAGACGACAACGACTAAGAAGAAGGTTTAACATGAAATGTGAAACACGAGAGTGTCAAAAAGATAGGAATTTAAAGATCCTATAATAGGTGTGGAACTAATAGTTATAATGAAGTTTTACTATGATTAGTCTTCCGAAGACTAAAATAATAAGTTTTCAACATAATTACATATGTGTCATTACGTCTCATGACAAGTTCATTACACCTATTATAATAAACTTTTTCTCTTACTTATTATGTCAAGTATTTTTTTACCAATAATAATAATGTTATTTTTATTATGAAAATGTTATTGATCGGACAAGTAAACAACATCAATCATAATAAATCCTGATTTTTTTTCGCTAATAGATCTTGAAGGATAGAAAATATATAAAATATGAGAATAAAAAGAAAATCAATTATATTAAACAGTAAAAGATTTTATATATATATATATATATATATATATATATATATATATATATATATATATATATATATATATATATATATATGAATCATCTTCCTAATCTAATCTTTATTTCTCCAAACTGTTTAGTTTAATTTTGCTAGGATATATTGGATTATTGTCATAGTATTGATGGTCACAGTAAATAATGGCACTTGTAAAATATTTACTTTTCATATGATTTCTTTCCATTATAAAGTTTGTTTACACTCGTTATGAATGCAATATAGTCTCCATGTATAGGAAAAAAATTCATGCTTTTAGGAAAACAAAAAGTTAAGTTGAAGAGATTGAGTGTGTAACATATCATCTCAAGATCCGGATTTTTTTAACTTAAAGAAACTATTAAAAAAATCATAAATACGGACACTAGGATGTACAAACCTCTTTTAACTTTTGAGCAACCATTTCATTTAAATTTTATTTTCAATATATTACACATCATATTTGTTACCTTTGTTTCCATCATTCTATTTTTTTTTCAATGTGTTCTACATCAAGCAAATAAAGAAGACGCGTTAAAATATATATTAAAACTTTTTATAACTTGTAATATTTAATGATAATTCATTTATCTTTTTAAAAATGTTAAGAAAATGCAAAAAGGCAACATCATTTTGTCTTGTCACTATTAATATATTAATATTGATCAATTAAAAATCACTATTATTATGGTCAAATCAGAAATAACTGTTACTAAAATTTTAAAAAATTATAATGAAAGAAAATAAATTATTTTTTCAAATACATGGTTTATAAATTAAACAGTGTTGTAAATGCATAAATTATTTATTCTATTTATATTTACAAGGTTATGACATCATTCATATATATATATATATATATTATAGAACGATCAAATAACTTATACTATTCATATATTTAATTAAATATGTTTTAACAGATATTTGAGTGATGATATAAATATGTAATTACAAAATTATGTAGTGTTCTTAATATTGTAAGTTTAAAGAGTTTTTTTTTTAAATTTTGAATGAGTTGATCTCGTGAAGATATTTCAAACTTAATTAAATTGAACTAAATTTATGTTTAAAAAAAACTAATTAAATGACGAATTAATAAAATAAATATTATATTAAAATATATTATACCTAGCAGATAATATATTTATATCTCAAAATATTAAGATATTAAGATGGGAACTAATCTCTCAAAATTTACTATTAGAATTAAACGAGGCGAAGATCTTAGATATGTATTCAATCTATGAGTTAAAATACGACTTAGTGTTATTTTAGATAGGAAAATGTTTTTTTAATAAATTTTTTGACAACTTTTTTACAACTACTTACGTAATAATTTGTGATTGATCCTTTTAGTATACAAATCAATAAAATAGTAATAATATATTGTTATTAAAAAATTGTCAAGATATCATAATCGTTTTTAAATAGTGACGAAGCTTCGTTACAGTCTTCCTTTAAAATTTCTAAGCATTTATAAATAAAATTTATATCTCTAAATATTTTTTAAATATACATTTTAGGTATAATTCTTATAACTTATATAAGTCTAGTAAAATCGACGAGATTCTCAACCTTTAATAATATTCTATAAATATTTTAATCCTTTAATAATATTCTATAAATATTTTAATCCTTTAATAATATTCTATAAATATTTTTTGAATATAAGAGAAATAATATTTTTTTGAATATAAGAGAAATAAATATTTCTTGTAACTTGATTAAATTTATGTTTTAAATAAATTAATTAAAATTATAAATTCATAAATAAATATTATATTATAAACTTGTTACAAATGTGGATACTCATAACCTGTATGAGTTAAGACATGGCTATTGACCTTTTTAGGTAGTGGCGGAGCTTTGCCTAGCAAATTTCTACACACTTATAAATAATTTTTTGACATCCCTACTGTGTTTATTTTCGAAAACTCAGCAAGCCTGAATTTGCGTTCAAAGTTCCATTAATGCAGAATTATACCAAACGGTGACATACAAAATAAATAATATATATATATATATATATATATAATATTTTTGATAATAATGTAATAAAATATAAATTATTATTAAAATAATAATATTAATAATTATTATAATAATAAAATTATTAATAACAATAATTCACATATTATTTTATTATAATTTACAGTAATTATATATAATTTTAATCATTCAATTTTATGAAATAAAATATTGTTTAATCTATGAACTTATCGTATGACTGACTAACTTCTATAAACTTTTATATCAAATTTTTTATTTTTATATATTTTTTAATCTAAACTATCACATTTTTATCTCTTTCACCCTTCAAATGTACTCTAATTCATTTTCTAAATCCATCCTAGAACGAACACATCCAAAATAGGTGAAATTCTCAATCCTAATTAATAGTATTTTTGTTAATATTTTTTAAAACCGGAGAGAAATGAAATGAATTGTTTAATTTATATCGTAATTTTTAAAATTTAAAATCAATCCATACCATTGTATAATTGTATTGTCATTTATTCACTTATTATATTGAATTATTAGGTTAAATAATCATTGTAGTTTAATTACTTTGTTTATTTGTTGAAAATTAGTTGTTGTGAGTTCTTAATATCTTTTATTTATACGTGTATATTTTATAATCTACACGAGTTAAAGATAGAATGACACAAGTTGGAGCGTCAACCTTTGATAAATTTATTTATTTGAAATTGAAAATAAATAAAATGATTAATTTAATTTATGCTGTGATTTAAAAAAACTTAAAAGTAGTTTATAACATTGTATTATCATTTATCCATTTATTGGATTGAACCAAAAACTTAATTAATTATTGTAGTTGAATTGTTTTAAGTATTTGTAATTTTGATGTATATATTCTTAAGCTCTCCTGTCCTAATACATTTTAACGATGAATTAGATCAATAAATAACTTAACTGCTTTGCTATTAATTTATGAAACTAGAACTTGGACCCAAACAATAATGAAGGTGAATTTTCATAACACTTTTTTCAAGTTATTGACATTGTAAGTTATGTGAAGAAAAGTATGTAATGTTTAGTAATAAAAGCATATTTATAGATGTGAAGAAAAAAGAGGGGATGAGATGCAGAGAAAAGAAACACTATTGTTACATCCTATAATTCAAATTCAAAATACGACGTGATATATGTGTTGCCGTTACGCGCTGTTTTTCTGCGCGCGAAACAACAGGCTGTCTTGCTCGTCCTTCAATACAAATATTAAAATAACAACATATGTGGAAGAAAATATGAAGAAAAGAAAGGGAAAGAAAAGGACAAGCGTGAAGTGCTTCTCAGATAAAACCCTTTGTTTGATTACTGCATTCGTCTCTCTCTCTTTCTCTCTTTCTCTCTTTCAACTCACCCTAGTGAGAGAAACAAAGAAACAAACATAGGCACAGTTGAAAATGGCTCTGCACATCTTCTCTTACCAACCATGAAGAACTTCTTTCTTTGAAGAGAATGGCTCTCGGTGACGATGCACAGCACCACTCTCCCTCCATCCTCGATGCGCTTCTCTGCGAAGAGCGTGACACCTTCGACGAAGATTTCGATGCGAACGGCGCTGAGTGTGAGATCAACGACGATGACCCATCTGGGAGAAAGTTGCAATCTTTGCCTTTGGCTTTGCTTCAAAATGATCTGTTCTGGGAAGATGAAGAGCTTGTGTCTTTAATCTCGAAAGAGGGAGAGACCCATTCGTGTTCTCTTAGTGCCATTGCCGATGGGCCCTTAGAAGGCTCTCGTGTGGAGGCTGTGAACTGGATTTCAAAAGTCTGTGGACATTATGGGTTTTCTGCTTTGACCACAGTTCTTGCTGTTAACTACTTTGATCGGTTCATCCCATGTCTGAGGTTTCACAGGGACAAGCCGTGGATGACACAGCTCACTGCCGTTGCTTGTTTGTCCCTTGCTGCAAAAACCGAAGAGACCCATGTGCCGCTTCTTTTGGACCTTCAAGTATGTTTTTTGATCTAAGATGAACCCTAGGTGTTTGTTGATATGACTTATTGTTTCGTTTCTCATGCACTTGCCTTTCTTTGGTTGGTGGCTTTTTAGGTGGAGGAATCGAGGTTTGTGTTTGAGGCCAAGACCATTCAGAGAATGGAGCTGCTAGTGCTGTCAACTCTTAAATGGAGGATGCATCCGGTGACTCCAATTTCTTTCTTTGAACACATTGTCAGAAGGCTTGGTTTGAAGAGTCGCTTGCATTGGGAGTTTCTATGGCGTTGTGAGCGGGTTCTTCTCAATGTCACTGCGGGTATGTAGCAAAAATTTCTAGTATGGATTTAAATGTTAATTAATGAAACACTAGATATTCATGTTAAGCCAATTGGAGTTGTGCCATTATGATCGCTGACATCTGTGTATGGAATTTCATGATTGTTGTCAGATTCAAGGGCTATGAGTTATCTTCCTTCTACATTGGCTGCTGCTACCATGATCCATGTTATTAAAGAGATTGAATCATTTAACGCTACGAAGTACATTGATCAGCTTCTTGGTTTACTAAAGATTAGCGAGGTCCGTCTCTTTAACTTCATTGATTCTCTGTCTCTCGTGTTCTTGTTTGTTAAATATTTGAATTTGTCATTGATTTGGTGAGTAATTGAAAAATGTTGGTGGTATCTTATAGGAACAAGTGAACCAGTGCTACAAGCTCATGCAGAAAATATTAGGTCGCTATGAAGGCATTTACAGCCTTCACCAGAAACGCAAGCGTCTAACTGAACCAAGTAGCCCAGGTGGTATCCTTGATTCAACTTTCAGCTGTGATAGCTCAAATGATTCGTGGGCATTGTCATCATCAGTCTCACTCTCACTGGAGCCGCTGTTTAAGAGGAGAAGACCTCAGGACCAGCAAATGCGACTGCCTTCTGTTAGTCGCGTGTCAATTGATGTTCTTAATAGCCCTCGTTAATGATCTCAGTATTTACTTCCAATGTGGTAGCTTTCTTTCACATAAATCTGGCAGTCATGTTGTCCAAATGCAACTAAATTATGTTCTTAGTTATATAGACATTTCTAGCCAAAATTTGAAAAATTAATGAGGCAGAGACTGAGATTTCCTCCACTTTATTGTTTGAGGTGGATAAGATATCTGATACCGAGTAGAAATACAAGTTATAAACTTGTAGTCCTACCTGTGAGTTATATTTTCATTGCCGTTTTTAATCATCCTACTCATGACATTGGTCCCAGAGCACATTCAAGATATTTCCTTTGCTTATTATCTGCCAATCGGCCGATCTATCCTCTGTTTCTGCGTATTAAGAACTGCATATCGAGATTTCTAACTGCTAATCAAAGATGTGTTAAATGTCTTCAGTGAAAGTTTAGATTTATCAATGAATTTCTTGTACATGATCAAACCAACCCTTTAAGAAATATGTGCCCCACTAGGTCTAGGAGTTGCTCGTGGATCCTTTTGCCAATGCATATCTTTCTGTTACTCTCCCGGGGGGGTACAAGGTACTCACACAGATATGGAACCCCATCTTTCCGAAAACGTAGATGTTTACTTCTCTGGCCATCCGAATCTGTTTTGTATCTAATGCAAGTCTGGCAAAATATTTTTGTCTTCAGATATTGGCATCTTTTTCTGTTCTATAGGTGAATTGAAGAACTCAACAGTAATTTTAGTCGCAAGATTCGGTGTCTTGCTTAATTTCCTAACATTGAGTCGTAAAAGCGATAGAGTTATAACTAGCTTTGTTGAGCAACTCTAATTCCTTACCTTTTTGGTCTCAACACTAATTCTAAAACCTGTTTCTAACAGTTTAGTTATCTCAGTTAGGCGTTGATTAACCCTGCATTTGATAATACTCGCGGAGAAACAGATTATAGGTTGAGGTCTATGGATGTTCAACAGTCCCATTACACTCATATCTCAAACATTACCGGATTGACAATAAATTTGAATGTTTGACTTTCTAGCAAGCGGTGTCCCTTAGTTAAGCTCGTAATACATCTGGACTGGAATAAAAAAAGTTTAAAAAATATAGGACCACTTAGTAAAGTACATTGATTAAGTAAAAAGAGACATCAAAATCCTCTAAAACAAAGTAACACTGGAACAATCACCGTGTACCAGAATCTGTTTTCCGATACTTTGACCCCAATAGTCACTTTCGGTGTCTAGGTACAAATAATTTATTGCAATATTTGCAGTAATAATTGCTAGAAGATGCACGTCCGTAAGATAAAACCAATCTGCTATTCTTAGCAAAAGAAAACCACGATGAATATCCTCTTTCTGTTAATTTGTTCCTAGAGATGGGCTTTCATAACCCCTTTCCGTATTCGTTGTCATTATCAAGCGTAAAGGTCAAACCAGAGCGCATTATAATAGGATGTACATGGAAATAAAGGTTTAAAAATGAGTTTTCAAGCAGATGCTGTACTTGACTTGACCAAAACAAAATTAAAATGATGGGTGATTGGAGGGAACTCTTCTTTTCTGAAAGGATGATTTCTCTCTGAAGTTTGAACCTTTAGGATTCTTGTCTGAACATTGTGTTTGGAAAGTGAATAATTGAGCAATGTTGACAACGTAGGTTGCCATTGGGAACAAGAGAAAATGGGGTTTCTGCAGTCACTGAAGACCACCAAATACCCAAAAAAGATCAAAGGGAAAAAGTGCAAAGACCGGTCACCAGTGGACGCATTTTCTGAAAATGACTGCCCATAAATTGATCAACCTCTGATTTGGGGAGGTTACTTTGTTTCTACTGTGGTCCTGTTTCTTTGCTTTTGTCACCATGAGTTGGTTATGGTTCGCTATATGTTGCAGATGCATGATGTCCTTGCTATGATGGTTTGCAATAGTCCACAACATGAGGGATTTTCAAAGTGACAGCTATATTCCTTCCAAACAGTAATTTCTGGGTGATATGATGAGTCCGCTTGAGAGTCAAATTTGGTTGTTACTTTAGGGCGCTTTCTCAATTCTTTATAAGAGGTACGAGCTAAAGTTACATTGTCTTCATTAGTTGGTTCTATGGTTGTTTAGCCAACAAATTTTCCTAGCTTTTACAAAATAAATCTTTTGCACATATTGGCTTACCCACCCAAAAGTCTACTAAAAACAACAATACTGTATAATTCACAGTTTTACTCTCACAAGGGACAGGAGAGAATGAGAACATAACTTGATAGCTCATCTCTATAGTCAATAACTTGTTTGCACCTTTGTGTGTGGGAAATCAAAGTATGAATCAATGAATATACGACTATACTCGGTGAAACAATAGTCGTAGGTACACAAAAAAGACAGGTAACGTGCACCATGATATCTGAAGTAGCTACCAAGCATCAATGCTACAGACAAGCCGAGCATGCTCCCCATGCACGTGGTTATTATTTGCCTAGTTATTTTCGTGAAAAAAGCCAAATTGTAACAACCAATTATGTTTCAGCATTGATGCATTACACTGGCTTAATTATTAGGGTCTCAAATGCCAAATTCATTTTTTATTGTAGACCCAAATCGACCAAGGCACCAATAGGGCAAAGACATGTTTACCGAAAACTGTTGTGTTGTTCGGGTACGCAGTAACTTATCAAAACTTACGTGGTTAGAGCCTAAGAGGGTATCACGTCAACCTAATGCAGAAGCTACAAAAAACTATAAGCAGAAAACAGAGTCTTATTGAAAACAATATTATATAATTAGATAGAAGAATGGTTAAACATAAGATTAAAACACAATGCACAAGTTAAAGATAGAGATTATTTAAGAAGCGGCAGAATAGTTGACATGTGATATAACAGAGGTGAAAAGTGAGTAGTGGTTGAGTAAGAACTATAGGAGTTTGTTTCTGTATGCATTTAGGGACAAAATGTCAACAAGAGCAGTACTTATGTTTCTGCATTGGTGTGAACAGAAACAGTGAAGTTCAGAAAGTAGGAACAGCGGGAAATCTCGCGAAAACTTGTCTTGGTCATCCTAATGTACTGTTTAAGACACCCAACAACTCCTTTGAAAGAACAGATGCTGCCTTGGTGAAGTTTCCACCCAAGAGTCATGTAGTTCGTAATTGAGCATGTGGGTCCTCCCTCTCCACCTATCATTTCCTTTCTGCTCTATTCTCTTCTTGAGTAGTCAAAATCCTATTTAAACACCATTATAATTCTATCACTGTTTCTCACAACAACACAGGTTATTGTTAAAAGCCATGTCCTACATTTTCTGTCAATTTTGAAATGCCATCTTGCGAGACTATACCTTTATGTTTTATATCATTATTAATTCAGCATGTCCAAGTTTCTTTTACGGTTAGAGTAACATTAGTCAACCAAACTTCTGCATTAGTCATTAAGCTGTAACCATCAATCACTTTAGTCCCCAACTAACAACTTTACAAAATCATCATTTTAGTTCCTAACTTTGCAAAGGGGTTAATAAGAATTTTACAAAATCATTAAAATGACTCGTACTTATGGTATCATGGACTAACATGGAGGTTTACTCAACATTATTCTCTGGTAACTTCTTAGCTTGTACCTTTGTTTTGTACGACATTGACAGTCACAGGCTTAAGGAACAACTTGCATGTTGAGATTTTCCTATGAGATAACAAGTATTTGAATGTAAACAGAACTCCGTGTAAAACAATTTTGCATTATCATCCAAATTTAGTTTGACATTCCATTTAATGAGCTTAACTTTACTTAAAACAATATGTAAAAAACATAATAATGCTTTGATACTTAATAAGGGGTGTTTAGAGATAATCCATTAGAATATGGGCCTCGGAACATTAGAAAGCACCTAACCCATTGATCAAATGGGGGCAAAAGCTCTGTTTTGGACCTCTGTTGGGATTGGCTTATTGAACTCAATTTTGAATTAAGATAATTTTCATATGCTTTTGGTCGGTTCTGGCCCATGGCTTAAATGAATAATGTATTGGGATTAAGCATTGTTTACTATTAATGCTGGACCTGCCATAATGAATTTAAACCCATTCTATCTGTTGTTTAACAGTAATGTAACATCACTAAGTTCAAAGCTACGATGAATATGCATATCAAGATGATTGCAACTGCATTATTTCGTTTTAAGTCGAAAAGATAATCATGCAAGTTTGAAAACTGGACCACTCAGAAGAAGGATGATTTTGCATTTTGCATGCATTCACATGGGAAAATATCAGATTGCAGATAAATGATGAAGTTAGCAAACTGACTTCACCCAGCAACCTATGGAGCCCATCTCTGGCTTCAAGAGTTCTTTCATCTCTATCATCACTAACTCAAAGATAGGACGTTTTGTATTATGAAAATAATGTCTCCACATTGGTCAAATCTTCATAAACTTTGCCAAGAAAACAAGATCACCAGTGTAGTCTACTTGTAACTATTGCAAAATATGCGACCATAATTTTTCTCACGAACCTATATGATTACTTTGGCATAAACCAGCAAATACCGCACTAGTGGCTGAACTCAAATACTCAAAAATACACAACAACTGCATCCCTGATATAGAGAATTTAGGCCCATAAATCACGAGTTGTAGCTGTCGTATTCTCCCCACTTGACCACACCATGAAGCTGACATTGTAGCACTTAACAGACTTCACATTAAAGCCTGCTTCAGACTCATTTCTTGTTTGAAATTCCCTCTCACCACAATTCACAAAGGGAGCACATGGAAGATTTCATTCCATCTTATTAAAGGTACTTTTTCATAGACAGATCAATAAAAAAATAAGCTAACCAAACTTATTATTACATTTGTTGCTCCATTCCATCAATTACCCTTACTGTTAAAAGTCATGTAGAACTAAACAAGTTTTAACAATGATTTTTCTTTTCATTTTATTTCAGTAGTGACTGGAACACATGTGAATTGCCATCAGCTAGTGCATTATACTTCAAATTTCTGCATCTTCTTTGGATTCTAACTCACCCGAAAAATACAAAATGAACCACACAATTAGGCAATTATGGTCGTTGAAAAAGTTTGGTTTGCAGAATTATGACCACTTACACTGAACACTGGGAGACAGAAGCAAGACAGAATAACAAGAAAAGATTTTTGCGTTGCTCTAAAATCTAATATAAAACTTATGGTTCCAATTGTTTCGTAGTTTTCAACGTAACAGTTGCAAATTATTATCCCAGTGCTTAAACAAAGAAGAATTTCAGAATAGAACCCAAGTTCTTTAGCTCGTGTCTCTCTATAAATATTATGTCACATCAATATCCAAGATTATGTTTTCTTTCTTCCCTTTGTTTTAACTTTGACTTTCGTCATTCCCTTGGTACTGGATAGACACTTTGGCTGCTTCACCTTAAATAGTTTTCACCTCATTCGTGAAAAATGTGTTTAAGATTGAGAATTAAATGCTATTTTTATAAACATTTTTTTTTCTCAATGTAAAATACTCATTATTATTAATAAAATATTATTCCAGTATAGGTCTTTCATATAATTTTTTAAATTAAAAATATCTTTAATGAAAAAAATATTTATATGAATATTTCTGTTTAATTTTAATTAGTTCTTATGTTCAATACCATTTTTAAATAACTCTAATAAGCAACTTCCGTTAAAAATATATTTAGGTGTCCACTAATTAAACTGAATCCAGATTTCTTATATCTAGTCTTATTCTCTCCGAGACCAGACTTATTTCCTCTTTCTTTTATAAACGAAGTCAGTTTTTATAAAACCTATTTAGTGTAGGATGGAACAACTTAAAAACATTAGAAAATGTGCATGTTCAATCACATTAAATAAATAATAATTCGAATGTTGGTTTGTTTTTAATAAGAACAAGTTGAGAATTAAAGAAAGAATTAGATAGGAAAAACTTTGCGAGCAGAATAAAATCCAAATTGACAGAGAACTCTCTTTTAAAATTTCATAATTGCTTTCTTCCTAAATAAATCATAGTCTAAGCTTCACATCGTAGCATAAAATATTGTTTGTGGATTATTTTAAGCATAATCATCGTCACAAGTTACTTTAATCAATGCTAATATAATCTAGCTATTATGAGAATACTTTTTCAGTTGTCAAACAAAAAAATAATGCATTCGGAATTCTGGATGTTCAATTATGGAGTTTGGTAGAGCATCCCAATGTCAGCCCTGTTTTTAATAAATTATTACACAGTGTAGGTTTATCATAGTCCCAGCTAATTTGAATGACATAATCTAGTATTATTATTAACATTTTAACAAAACCATGAAGATATAATGATTTGAAACTATTTGATAATATTTTTTCTTCTTTCTCTTGATTATTTGTGATAACTTCTACTTTCGAAGCATAATTTTATTTATATTAAAAAGAAAATTTAAATTTTGCCGATATTTAATTAAACATAAATAAAAGAAATTGATAATACAATTGGAAACGAAATTTGACCATTTTGAAAAAAATAATATGAATAAAGTATTTACGGTCCCTACAAATTATAAGGGAGTCTGAATAACTTTTTCTCTCACTAAGAATTATAATTGTGTCTGAAATTATTATATACAGTTATAAAAGTCTTTGATTCGCTTCTTCCACGAAAAAATAAATATAATTAATTACAAAGAATCAAAGTAGCCTTGAAGGTGACTTTTTTAGTTGAAGTCTCTCATTAATACATCTGAACAACTTCATTACTACTGCTATATACGAATACCTGCAACATCTGGAAAACCATAATTACTATGGTGAAATGTTCTGTTAGGAAAGTTACAGGTATCTACAACTCATATATAACTTCACCATCATACTTCCTTCATCACGTTCACTTTTATTAACAATTCTACTAATAACTTGATAAATAAAATCTTTTTAAAACAATATATACAAAACCAATCAACTGCCATTTATAACTTTTAAGACACTACAAATGTACTTTACTCGAATTAGTATTTATTAATTTTAATTATATTTATTTTATCTTTTAGTTGTATACTATAATTTAAATTCATCTTTCATTTGGAAAGAGGATTTCAAATTATTATGAAATATATACATTTATTTTAATATTACAATTAAAAAATATTAATCCATAACGACAATTTTCTTATTACAATTAGCCAGATATGGTTTTCAATTTACATTAATAAGTGTTTTTAGTGAATATAATGATATTTGTTCTCACATAAATTTTGTCAAATTAATATGAAGTGAACTATTCTGATTTTCAAACCAGACAATAATTCTAATACTCAATAAATAATATTTTGTGAATGTGAGAGTAAATAATAAGTATTATATTAATATATTTCTTCAGATAATATGTATTCATAGGTTTTTGTGAACATGATAGTATGTAGAGAATAATAACAAATAAGATAAATTTAAGAAATAACAACATATTAATAAATGTTAGAATATGTAATTAAAGCGGTCATACAGTATAGGTTTTCTGTATGGTACGATTGTTGGCATACTCTCACTCTATATATATTTACATTATCTCTCTTACATACATAATACAACTTTAACATTTCTGAATTCTCTCTCTCTCGTTCTTCTTGCACCCTTTTCTCTCTGTTTTTCATCAGTGGTATCAAGAGCCTTGGTCGAGAAGGACCTAGGGGGTATTGTGTCTGGGCTTAGTGCAATTGGCCAAGAGTGGTTGGAACGTCCAAGGAAAGGAGCTCTTGAAGCAGAAAGAAGGGTGATGGCTGATCTTTCTACGATAAACTTTCCAGTTCTTACAGACAAGAACTGGAGCAGGTGGAGCACTCAAATGCGAATCGTGTTTCGTGTACAAGGCATGAGTGGTGTAGTAGAAGGATCAGAGACTGCGAAAGAAGATCAAAAGGAGGAGTTCATAAAACAAGATGACAAGGCATTGCTGATCATCCATCAATGCGTAGATGATGCACATTTTGAGAAGATTCAAAATGCGACTACAGCGAGGGAAGCCTGGAACATCTTGGTGCGCTGCCACTCTGGAGGAGAAAAAGTTAAGAAAGTCAAACTCCAAACGTTGCGAAGGCAGTATGAACACCTGCTGATGGAAGAAGGTGATAAGGTGAGTGAGTTCTTTAACCGTATCTTGACTCTTACTAACCAGATGAAAGGCTATGGTGAAGCCATTACCGATCTAATGATAATTGAAAAAATTATGAGATCGATGCCTCCAACGTTTGATCACATCGTGGTAGCAATCGAAGGATCAAGAGATCTTGAAAAACTCAAGATTGAAGAACTACAAAGTTCTCTGGAGGCATATGAAATGAGGAGACGGGAAAGGAATTCAGTCAAAATCGATGAGCTGGCATTGAAGGCTCAACATGTTAAGGGTGAAGGAAAGAAGAAGTTTAAGAAATAGAAAGGAAAATCCGCTATAAGAGGAAAATGGAAGAATGACAACTGCACGGATGATCAAGAAGAAAAGGCTGAGTCGATAGAAAGCAAAGGTGGATTCGACAAGAATATGAAGAAAAAAGACAGAAGGAATATAGAGTGCTTCAACTGTCACAAGATGGGGCACTTTGCGTATGAATGCTATTCAAACAAAGGTAAGCAGAGCAAGGAAATTGAGAAAAAGGAGGCCTATCTAGCAAAAGAGGAAGACTCAGATTCAGAAACATTAACTCTAATGGTGACCACCTCATCTGAAGGATCTACATCCGTAAGTAAATCTTGGTATCTGGACTCAGGCTACTCAAATCATATGACATGCAATAGGGAATGGCTAGTTAGTTTGGATGAGTCAAAGAGAAGCAGGATTAAATTCGCAGACGACAGCACACTAAGAGTAGAAGGAGTTGGAAATGTTGTTGTCAGGAAGAAAGATGGATCACATGCGATGATAGAGAACGTGCTATTCGTACCAACAATGAGATGAAACTTATTGAGTCTCGGTCAGCTAGTAGAGAAAGGATTCACTGTGGTCATGGGAAATCAGGATAGCGTGGAGGTGTTTGACAGTAAAAAGAAACTTGTCTTGAAGAGCAAGATCAGCAAAAACCGAACCTTCCAAGTCTGTATGGATACAGTAGATAGTTGGCGCTGCTTATCAATTGTGAAAGACGATGAAACCTGGAAATGGCACCTAAGGCTTGACCATTTGAATTTCAAAGATTTGAAAAAGGTAAGTGAGAAAGGCTTGGTAGATGGAATTTCAGACATCAGATTACCAGAAAGCGTGTGCGAATCCTGTGTCATTGGAAAGCAAACGAGAAGATCATTTCAGTCAAAGATAGAAATGAGATCTAAAGAGTGTCTTGAGGTAGTACACTCTGACATTTGCGGTCCTCTGAAGGTGTCAACCTTGGCTGGAAATAGGTATTTCATTACTTTCATAGATGAATTCAGGAGAATGTCTTGGGTGTTTCTAATAAAGCTAAAGAGTGAAGCGTTTGAAATATTCAAGAAGTGGAAAGTCAGAGTTGAAAAAGAAATTGGAAAAGCAATCAAGGTGTTAAGAACTGACGGTGGAGGCGAGTACACATCTCACGGGTTTGAGCAATTCTGCCAAGAAAATGAAATCAATCACAAGGTAACATCTCCCTATACTCCGCAACATAATGGCCTGGCTGAGAGGAGAAACTGGAAAATCTTGAACATGACCAGATGTCTTCTGAGAGAGAAGAGTGTGCCACAAATTCTCTGGGGCGAAGCTGTGTCAACAACTGTTCACATTCTGAATAGGTGTCCCACTAAACGTCTTGTAGACAAAGTGCCCATCGAAGCTTGGACAGGTAAGAAACCCTCGATTAAACACTTCAAAGTATTTGGATCTTTGGTTTTTGTTCATGTTGCAGATCAAAGAAGGACAAAGTTGGAAGATAAAGGAAAGGCAATGGTATTCGTAGGATATCATCAAACTGGTGCGTATAAGCTCTATGATCCTGTGAAAGACAAGATGGTGCTAAGTAGAGATGTGGTGTTTCTAGAAGATAAAAATTGGGACTGGAAACAAAGAAAGACAGAGATGAAGAGGATATCGATGATGCATGGGGTAGCAGATGAATCTACACCTGCTGAAATAGATCCTGCCGACGTCACCAACAGTGAAGCAGATCTGGAAAACACAACACAGAGACCAAGGAGACAACCTGTGAGACCATCCCGGTTCTCAGACTATGAAGTTTACTCTGATACAGGGGTGAGTGATGAAGGAAACTTAGTTCATATGGCCTTGTTAGCTGGATCAGAATCAATAACTCTAGAAGACGCCTTAAAGCAACCTGTTTGGAAGACAACGATGATTGAAGAAATGAAATCTATAGAAAAGAATGAGACGTGGAAGTTGGTCGACCTGCCACCTGATAAACACTGCATTGGAGTAAAGTGGGTTTTTAAACGCAAACTCAATCCTGATGGCACCGTGGCAAAGCACAAAGCCAGACTCATGGCGAGAGGCTTCCTACAACGTCAAGGGTCGATTTCTCAGAGGTCTTTGCTCCAGTTGCAAGGTTAGAAACAATCCGATTAGTTATAACTATTGCTTGTGCCAAACATTGGTCATTATTCCAACTTGACGTTAAATCGGCTTTCCTGCATGGACCCTTGGAGGAGGAGGTATACGTTCAACAACCTCCTGGATTCAACGTCAAGGACAGGAAGCAGCAGGTGTACAAGCTCCAGAAGGCTCTCTATGGCTTACGGCAAGCTCCAAGAGCGTGGAACAAGAAGATTGATACCTTCTTCAGCAGTCACGGGTTTGAGCGGTGCACTGTGGAGCATGGCCTCTACGTGAAGGAGAATTCTAATGGCGCAAAAATGATCATCTGCTTGTATGTTGACAACCTACTAATTATCGGTTCAAGCCAAAAGGAGATTGATGAGTTTAAGAAAATGATGAAGGTTGAATTCGAGATGAAGGTTGAATTCGAGATGACGGATCTCGGGAAACTTGGCTACTTCTTGGGAATGAAGTTCACTCATACAGCAACTGGACTGCTGATGCACCAACAGAAATATGCAAAAGAACTACTGGAGAGATATAAGATGATCGACTGCAACGAGACCAAAAGCCCACTGGAGATAAATGAGAAGCTAAAATTAGATGAATTTGAAGAAGGTGTGAATGAAACTGTCTACAAACAGATAGTGGGATCTATGCGTTTTCTTTGCAACAGCAGCCCAGATCTTGCGTTTAGCGTTGGTCTGATAAGTCGGTTTATGGGCAATCCGAAGAAGAGTCATATGACTGCTGCCAAACGCGTGCTGAGATATGTTAAAGGAACTGCAAGTTGTGGAATTCTGTTTCCATACGGGATGAAGAATAATGAGTTGAAGCTTGCTGGATTCAGTGATTCAGACTATGGAGGTGATCAAGTTGAAAGAAAGAGTACTTCAGGGAAAATCTTCTTCCTGAACAAAGCACCTGTCTCGTGGTGCTCTAAAAAGCAATCTGTAGTTGCTTTATCAAGTTGTGAGGCGGAATACATATCTGGTTGCAATGCTGCGTGCCAAGGCATCTGGCTAAGTGAAGTGCTGAAGGAGTTAAAGATACAGGAAGAGGGTTCAATGGTGTTGAAGATGGATAACACATCGGCAATAAATTTAGCAAAGAATCCAGTGAGCCATGGAAGAAGCAAACATATAGAAATAAAATTTCATTTTTTAAGAGACATGGTAAACAAAGGAAAAGTTGAAGTGGTTTACTGCAAAACAGATTTCCAATTGGCTGATCTCTGCACTAAATCACTTAAGTTTAACAGATTTGAGTTACTTAGGAAAGAGATTGGAGTACTATCCTTGGACAGCTTGAATTAAGGAGGTGTGTTAGAATATGTAATTAAAGTTGTCATACAGTATAGGTTTTCTGTATGGTACGATTGTTGGCATACTCTCACTCTGTATATATTTACATTACCTCTCTTACATACATAATACAGTTTTAACATTTCTGAATTCTCTCTCTCGTTCTTCTTGCACCCTTTTCTCTCTGTTTTTTCATCAATAAATATATATATATATATATATATATATATATATATATAATAACTAGATTTAATTTATTACATCGTGAATTCCCTTTATATTTTTTTCATAATTTTAAGAGTGTTAATATTTTATACAAATCTTATTTATTGTGTGCTTATTGAGTCATTTTGTATCTGACAATAATAATATTTTTTGGATTGGGTTTGTAATTTTTCTTGTTAGAGTTAGTCAAATATTTTTTTTCCAATTAATGTTAGTAAGAGTTTTTCTATACTACACGAAATCATTTTCAATTGATTTTGTTGAGATTAATCAAATTTATTTTTTAAGGGTTGTAACATACAAAAAATTTAGTTGATATAGCTTATAAAAATTTTATTTGATGTGAAAACAATTTATGTTGTTGACTAAGAAAATTCAAACTCATGTTCAAGAATAATGCTTGCCTACATAAAAAAAAAATCCATTAATGGTTGAAAACCCCTCTTAATATTAGTTGAAAAAATAATATTGAATCAGTTTATTCTTACTTAAACCAACAACATATTAATTAAATCAACAACTTATCAATTTTGATTAGTTTTAGTGTAATTGTTGTATTTTACTACGTATATCATGTTTTACTTTTCCAAAAAATTTAGACTATGAAAACACAATTGTAGCTTATTCTTTGACTATCGAGTTTATGCTACAGTTATCTATGGTTAAGAATCGTAGCTTATACATTGGCTTTTAGGATAAAAGTTGTAAACTTTTACTTGTTTCTCCAGTTTCGTAACTGTGTATTATAAGCTACAAATTCTCAACTGTAGCCTATAACCCATTCTTTTTATATTACGTCTGAATATGCTATAATTTGTTAACTCTAATTTAATATGAAAAATAACTATAGTCATATTCCCTTCATCCTGTAAGAATATCTAAATAAAAATAAAATAAATAAGATCACCGCAATATGAGAATGAAAAGAATAGAGATAACTATAAGAGGATAGGATATACACAATTTAAATTTTTATTTTTTAAGTAAAATTTAAAATTTCATACTTTTGATTAATCAAATCATTCTTATAAATAAATTTATGAAACTCATTTTTTTAATTCTTTACCAAAATAACGTATTTTATTATAAAATATTTTAAATTCTATATTAAAATAATCACCTTTTATTTATTTTTTTCAAAACAAAATATAAAGTTATTATTTAATATCACAAAATAACTTAAAGGAATTAATTATACATAAATATATAAGAGTGTGGTAAGAGACTAACAGTAGTATGGAATATATATAAACGGTAGTATGGAATATAGATACAAGAAGACAAGCACCACAAACAAATACATAAAAACGAACAATTTTTTTTTATGATAATTGATTGTGTCTTTTTTATAGTGACATAACTAAAACCAATAATCAGTATATTTAATTTGAAATCCAAATTGCCACACAGGTAAAACAATTTTTCAAAAAAGTAGCAGATCGAAAAGTAATTATAGATAATATAAATAAATAGAATGGTCGGAATTATTTTATTACCAAACAGTTTTAGTTATATTTATTTTAAGTTTAGTAAAAATTATTTAAGCAGTTAAGTGCAATTGAAAAATTAAAAGCATATAAATATCTTTTTTTTTTCTGGAAACATTGGTGTTACTGCGTACGATAAGTATTAAAACATTTTTTTAATGCAATCTTCTAAAACTTCAAAAGTTATTGAAAAATCAAATAATGAGAAAGAGTCACTACATATAGTAAAAGAAAAGAGTGCGCTAGAGTGCCTCACATTTATCATATATGTGCAATTCTAAATGTTAGCAATCTTATTGAACAATATTATATATGAAAGAAGAGAGAGACAGCTTAGAAGAACACATGATTAGGGAATTCTTAGGTTACGTCAGTTTTAGTCTTAAAAATTGATCTTACAAACATGTTTTGGTCACTTTTTGTTGATGTTTATTATGAAAACCCTAAATTATTTTTCTCTTATGCTATCTACTTTAAACTATGATTTGTTCACTTTTATGTTGTGTAGGAGGTCGAGTCATTAACACTTATACAATTTCTTTTGGATTGACGTTCGGTACCTATTTTTTCTAGTCTTTCTTCGTTCTACCGTCTGGAGGTATATCTGTCAAAGATTCTCCGATGTTTAAGTTAGTTGACTGTTCGTCCGAAAGTTCAATATAACAGTAATAAATGTGCAGTAAATGCAAATCCCTACTCTTATCTTTAACCTATATTTATAGTTTTTGGCGTAGGCTTGGGATTAACCAAATCATAACATGGCTCAATCTTAGCCCAATACATCTAATTATCATTTACCTTAATCTTTGTAACAAAACCTGATTATGGACTGTGGTCGGTCACTAATACTCGGCGTTATCCGATCTTGTCAATTGTTTCTACCATGTTCAATCACTTATCTTGATCTTTTACAAACATAGACCGTTCGACTTGCCTTGTATGGAAAAAATATATGATCGTTCGGGCCATACAGTACAACTTTTAAAGTAAAAAAAATAAAATTTCTTGAGCATTGAAAAAGCATAAATTTGTATAGTGTAGGGGGAGCTGCATGAGCATCACTGTAAATTATGAATTATAAGAGATTAAAGAGGACATAGATTTTTTGAGAGAAAAAATTTAGAGTTGAATGTTAGTTTATTATTATAAAACAGTAGGAATGAAGAAATTTAATTTAATAAAGTAAACATAAAGATTGTAGATGGCTGCAAGAGAAGAAGGAATTGAACCTTTGGGAAGTCCCAAAGTTAAAAGAGGAGTGAGCACTTGAATCAAAATCATAAAACATTTGGTTCGATGGCTTGTGATTCGAACTTGGGATTTATGAGAGAGAGCATCTTCTCACATGAACCTAGCAACTAGCATAGACCCAGCATTTTTTAATTCCACTTTAACCTTTCTACACATTGCATTTTCCATCCCCATTTCACTAATAGTGGCCTCAGTTAAAGATTTTCCTTTCTTTTATCCTTAATAATCACTAATCTCAATTCTCGTTACATTTATTTAATATTTATAAAATTCACTTCTTTCTTTTAAGATTTTTTTTTCTTATCATAATTTTAATTATAAGTTTTTTTTCGATGTATTGCATTTTAAAAAACGCAAATCTTAACTTTATGAAATCAAATAGGTTTTTATTATACACAATTTATTATTTCTCCTCATTTTTAATATTTATATTTATTGTTTATATTTTTACACAAGAATATTTAACTTTCACTTTTAGGTGTTGAATCGCACAAATTCTTAAAATATATATTATTTTGATATTAAATAATTAATAATATCATGTTTTTTTTATTCAAATTTTTTCTTTTTATAAAAAATTATTTAATTAATATTTAGAACAACAAGAAAGTGACTATGCATAGAAGTACATGTGTACCAGTTTTAGTATAGGATGAAAATGACACAAAAAAGTTTGTAATCATTAATAATAAAAATATTAATGAAAATTAATTTTTATTTGATCATATGGATGAGAATGGTCAAATTTATACTTATATCATTTTACTTTTTTTTTGGAATGTGGGTCTTGTAAACAGTAGTTTTTAAAAATTGAGGTTTGTTTAAGATCCAAACTATAAAAACTTGTACTCATAATAAAGTTAAAATTTGTAAAACCTTTTTAAAATTCTAAGTCACACGGTGTTTTCAACCATTTCATTAATTCAAACACTTATGTCTTTTACTTTTCTACCCTTCTTTTTACATTTTATTTGTTTGATATTTCTCATCTTTAAAAATATTTTTAAGCGATAAATTATAAAAAAAATAACTTGAGACCCATGATAAAAAGATTTATACGAAGATGAAAATTCTTATAAAGATGTCTATTTTTAAATAATTATGAAATTATATTTATTAAAAAATACTATTAACACTACTTATTTTTTTAAGAAAAAAAGTCAAACTAATGCGATCAAAATATGAATTTAAAATTTAATAATTTCAGTAGTTGAACTTTGAACAACACTAATAAAAAATTATATAATACATGCAAATTAATATTAAGAAAAGGCAATATCTTAATTTAGCTGTACTACAATGCATTAAAAAACTTTACACTGCTGATAAAAGTTAAAAGTAAAAGACTGACTATAATACTGGGTTTTAACATTTAACGCATGATGGTACACCATATTCTCTGATAACATTAATAAATTTACATCTAATAACACTAAAATAAACGAAAAATAAATAAATTTGTACTACCAATTTTCTTATTGAACAACAGCTCTAATCCAACTTTCAAACATAGCTCTCATGTTCCAATAATATGATGATTTACGCATAATTAATTCTTAAATCATGCAAATCAGATCCTATATCCTGGAGTAATTACAAATTGATGACTGGGTTGATTTAAAACTTAATAAAAAAATAGACAACTCTAGCATGCATTAGAGTTTTGATAATAATTTACTTATGTGGTCATAATCGACTGCAGTACATTACTTTTATTCGTTTTCATTTTGTGTGTGTACACTATGTGTTTAAATATAAGAGAATACAAAAGCATGAGTAGTTGAATAACTTCTACTTTTTAATTTTTTTTTAACCTCTATTAAAAGCTTAGAAGAAAAATAAATACACTTTCTAAATATTAGCTTTAGAAAAGGCAAATAATTCACTTCTTATCTTTCTAAATATTTCATTATCCTTTTTTAGAGAAGATACTACACAAAAATTACACTTAGAGAAGATTATTGTTTTAAAAAAAAATCTTCTTAAGTTGCCATCTCATTTACTCTTTTTTATTTTTCTTACGCTTGTCTTTTTATGTTCAAAATATTAAATGAATTGTTCGGGATATACCCATTTATTTCACTATATTTAATGATTACCGAAAATTATCTTAATTCAATTATCATCATTAAGTACTTCTTATTTAATATTTGAGGAACATCACACTTCAGCTCCTTAGTCAATAATATTAAGTTTGCAACTTTTGAAACACTAACCCAAAAATAACTAATTTGAGTCATACGTTCTATATTAATTAGTAAAAGAAATGTGATAATAGTTTTGTAAATAAGATCTTTTCTGTATTAATTACTCTATGCTCAATATAATAAGAGATTTGGCGCTTTAGTTTTTGTTTAGTTACCTTATGTTTATTTTATAACAGTATGTAATATTAGATAGTTTAACTTATAATGGATAATCTTATTATTATAATTATTTTGTTCGGATGTAACTATTTAAATATATTGGGATTATCTGACTCAAATATTCTAATTTTTATTTTAAATTTTGGGTTGATGTTAAAAAAAGTAATGTAAACATCATATATTATCATGCTCATAACCAATGTAAAAACCAAATGTTTTTTTTTATATTGGGCATGATATCAATTAGTGTAAAATGTTGAAACTTCATCGTGTCTTATACTCACATAAAAAAGTACTTAAAAGTGATGTAAATTTGACCCAAAAAAATGATGTGAAACACAATTTTTCAGTGGAGTAAATCAAGAAAATATACAAAATCTAAAAAGGATGAGAAATAAATCAAAATCTACAGGTATTTTGAGAACTCAACCCGATTTTGAATGGAATATTTGCATTAACAAAGTGTAAATATATATTTATGTAATTATCAAAATTTTAAATTAAGTTGGATATTAGAATGATAAGTTTAAGCTTAATTCACTCTTATTAAATTATTATGTAAGGTGAGATTTATCTTCATTATATATTATCACTATTATAAAAAAAAAAGGGTTTTGACGTAAGTTATTTTTTACCTTTAATGTCTGTCAAAACATCTGTAACATCCCAAATTCTCACATTAATGTAACAACCCAACTTTTTACATTAATGTAACATCCCAAATTTTCACACTTGATAATTAACATTACATTTACGGTAACATTCCGTAATCTCACCCTTTAAAATTTCCTAGTTAATATAAGTCTATACATGTAAAAAGATTCTAATTATAGTTCTTCTACTCCTCCCTTTCCTTGGTACTATGTGAGGCGACATTCCTTCATCTGCTCCCGTATAACGAATTATACGATCATCGCACATACCCAAACACAAAACACAAACAAGTAGGGTGAGCTAACATGCAACAAATCATTTATAAGACATGCATAATTACTTCGATACAAACATCATATAATAATTATGTCAGACACCCTCATACCATCGTACCACAATTCCTATTGAACACTCGTCCCACAATACCCAATAAACACCAAAATACCCAATAAACACCAAAATACCCAATGGACACTCATTCCATAATACCCAATAAACACTCATTGAACACTCGTCCCACAATACCCAATAAACACCAAAATACCCAATAAACACCAAAATACCCAATAGACACTCATTCCATAATACCCAATAAACACTCATTGAACACTCGTCCCACAATACCCAATAAACACCAAAATACCCAATAAACACCACTATACCCAATAGACACTCATTCCACAATACCCAATAGGCACTTATCCCAACGATATTCAATAGGCACTTATCCCAACGATATTCCATAGGCACTTATCCCAACGATATGTTGATGAGCGATACAACGGAAGGTTTTTCACTTGTGATGTCATTCTTAGTCCCCTCACTATGTCCAAAACCAGCACATAGACCAGGACATTCTGCCCTCCATACCATTCATAATGTTAGTCCCCTCACTATGTCCTAAACCGGCACATAGACCAGGACATTCTGCCCCCCATACCATTCACAAGGTTAGTCCCCTCACTATGTCCTAAACCGGCACATAGACCAGGACCTCCTGCCCCTCTCACCACATAATTCATCATTCTCTACTTGAGACTGAATGATTATTAGAGTATCAGGATAACCTCCAACTTCATGACCCTCAACATCAACATATACGCACATACCATGACATTACAGAATCTCTCCACGAAACTCATACCATGCTCACATTCCTTAACTCATATTATACCATTACGAAATCTACCCATAATCCTCATACACATACCATGACATTACAGAATCTCTCCGCGATACTCATACCATACTCACATTCCTCGACTCATATTATACCCTTACGACATCTCCCCGTAATACTCATACATGTTCAGATGCATAAATTCAAATCAAATAAACTTCAATCATTTCAGAAATCATACAAACTGAATATATTCCAACTAGATATATTACATGATAATTTAACAGTACATAATCTGTACACAAGATTTAAGTTAAAAACCTGTCGAGTAGACTTCCAGGAAAGAGAGGTGCGTCACAATGGACAACTTAAGTACCAAGTCTTTCCTTAGCCAAAGTGTTCCTCAACTAGTTTTTAACAAATTTCTTATTAACAGATTCAAAACAACATCATATAATATTTACACCGAATATCAATATAGATAAACACACAGTAAGCATTAACAATATTCATACATAATTTCAAGACATGAATAGTAATAAAACAGTACTAAATCATAATATAAAAGCTTAGAAAAATTAGCTCCCCTACCTCTATTCCAGACTTAATCTCCTACTCCGAATTTGTTTCCCCGAAAACTCTTCAGAACCTCTACTCTTCTTGCAACTAAAAATTTCTCCCTAACTATTTCTTCTCTATTTCTCAAGCTCTCACTTGATTCCTCTTCTCTTGGTGCAAAATACCCTTCCCTCCCATGGCTATTTATAGTAAAAAAAAATTTACTATTCCTTAATATTTTAATATTATTTATTATTTTAATATTATTTAAAAATAATATTTCAATCATTTTCTCACCAAATCTGATCCTAATTTCTACCTACTACTTACTTCCATGCTAAGGAATCCAAATGCTGAAAATTTATTTTTACTATTTACTTTTTACTATTTACTATTTACTTTTTACTATTTACTATTCACTATTCACTTTTTACTATTCGATTTTCTTAAAAAAAATACTAAATAAGTTATCAAAAATTTTAACCTCTCCTTATAAAATTACTATAATTTTATATCCAAAATTTATATTTTTCTATCCATTAAAATTATTATTACTAATAAAATACTAAAATTTACTATAAATATTTTTCATGGGTCTTACATTCTCCCCAACAACAAAAATTTTCGTCCTCGAAAATTCGAAAATTTGACATAAAAAAATAAAGTTATGATTATTTCACCTTATCTTCTAGTTTCCTTGTAAACTCATTTACTCTACTTATTTTGTGCATAAAATTTCTAGCATCTCAAATTGAAATGTACTCACGAAAAATTTAAAATCATAAACCTTCAAAACACTCTTACTTGTCACTTCTAGCCTCGTCAAAACCACCATTAAACATACCCCACTAGTCTCAAAATAATCCATTAATGTTTTAAAAGAACTCATTACTCATAAACTATTAATCACAAAATTCCAGAAAACTTTTCATTCCTACTATAACCAGAAAGTGATTCTCCTTATAGATCCCTATTTAAGACTTTCATGTCCCTGTAAAACTCTAAGAATCATTCTTTTTTCTGTAACAACCTTCCATTATATTTTTTCAACACAATTTCTACTCCTAGAAATCGTACACCTCTAAAAGCCACTTATGTTTACCAAAATTATACTAGATTGTTCCACCTTACCCTCTACTTCTATTCTCCGTAAAATTTATAATTACTCTGATGATTTCACGGAGTCCAAAACACTATTACTAAATAATTCATCCTTATGTTTTCTTTTCTATACCCATTTATCAAGAACTTGTCCAAAAGTAATACCTATATTGAGTATGCTTTATAACATCCATAGAAACCCTTCCACACTTAAGATCATGCATCATTTCCTCCACTCGTCCTTGATGAACTTATCTGATTCTCGGTAATATTGCCTTCACCCTTAACTACAACAGTCAACTCATAATTCTTGAAGACCATAAACTTCTAAAAACATATTGGAACATGACCAAACCATCCTTTCGATCATACTCTAGACTACAATATCTATCCTTCACTTGCATTGGTCAGATATCCCTAAAATACTAGTCCTCATCCTTTATTTAACCTACACTAAATGTTGAACCACTATTTTCTTCACCTGATAAACACTTCTGAAATACTTAACAAAACTAGAATAATCAAACTTCTTTCGAGATTATACTCCAAATTACCTCAACCTTCATGTAATTATTTTCCTAGCAAACATTACTAGCCTAACTTAAAACATTCTTCAAGAATTAACTTATAAACTCTAAATCTTAGGAATATAAACCTTGTCCTCAAAATACCTTCCCACATCCTAAGCTAATATGAATTCACAAACTTAATGTTGTCTCTAATCCAGTACCTAACAATTGTGTATCTCTGATAAGACTCAACAGATCACTCAATCAACAATGTTATAAATTCTGAAACCACTTATTTTAATCTCAATAAGGCCGAATTTAAAACTAACTAGATTCCTTATCAGTACTGCACCCACTCATTTAAATAAACCACTTATGGCACATAAGTTAAATGATCTAGAGAGATTATCAAGGCAATCAACCACAACCAACCTCAATTATAACGTGCTTCCCTAGATCAAAACCATATCCCCAGGATATCTAGTGTTAACTAAATCTAAAATTTTTTATCTTATGCGAACTAAAAGTAAGTATCAATAAGTTCACTCACACACATCACTCGATAGAGATCAAGGTGCGACATATAAATCTTTACCCATCCTTTACATCACCATTGAGGTTTGAATACTACCATATAACTATGCCTGATGAAATTGCTCCAATCACAACCTACAACTTCTTAATTATTCCAAATTCCCTAATCACATTAGTATTGCAACTCTCCTTTTTATCTATTTCCAAACTCTTCTTCTTCCTTGTCTTGCCATGTTCATAATATTAATTCAACCTACACTGCCTCTACTAACTTTAATATTCCAAAATCAATAAGATTTTCAACCATAAATCATGACTCTTCAATCCTCTCATAAAAATACCAAAACTTTGCATAAGCTGAAAGCCAAAATTTTCGTACCTGGATTTTCTCTACCACTCATCATACCAAAATCACATACTCTCAAATTTTATCTCTAATACATTTACTGGAAAAATCTAACCATCTCTTTTTGATCATCCATTTAGCTTAGAATCCATTTAATACTTCATTCTTCTCTAAAGACCTCGTGTTCTCTTAACTTACAAATTTCTCCTCCTATTAAACTTTCTCTCAATCCTCTTTATGCCTTATACCATTTCTCTTCTACTCTTCTTCGTCTAATATTTGATTTATCCTTAATCTACTTCAGTATTCCTATCCCTTTTTATTTTAAACTTTATCTTCAAATCTTCCACCATTTTTTTTTCAGATTCCAACCATCACTGATACATCAATCCATGTTACCAATCTCACACAATGTCACTCCGTTTCTCATCAACACTTCCCTCTCTTCTGACTTCTAACATTACTGATATACTAAACCAAACTGATTTCTCAAACCTTGCTACATTCATGCTTATCCAAAGCTTCTCTTAATCTAGCCTTTGAACTTAACTCCTTTTTGTGAAACGTAAGATATCTAATCTCCTGATTTTGTCCTGCAAACATCTTAAAACATAACTTCTAAACACCAACATCTTCACTTATCCTTTGAAACTCAAATTCTAGTATTATATCTCCCTATGAAGGCTTTAACTAATTCTAATATCTTTCATAAACCTTGAGAATTAAGAAAGGAAAATCATCTCTCGTAAAAGTCATGAGTAGTTAGACACAATACTCTACTATCTAGACTTGGAGAAAATGGTAAGTATACCATTTAGACTCAATTCTTCATAGAGAAGACACGACAAACCCACGACACAAAGGTCATCCTAAGGACGAACTGCTCTGATACCATTAATGTAACATCCCAAATTCTCACATTAATGTAACAACCCAACTTTTTACATTAATGTAACATCCCAAATTTTCACACTTGATAATTAACATTACATTTACGGTAACATTCCGTAATCTCACCCTTTAAAATTTCCTAGTTAATATAAGTCTATACATGTAAAAAGATTCTAATTATAGTTCTTCTACTCCTCCCTTTCCTTGGTACTATGTGAGGCGACATTCCTTCATCTGCTCCCGTATAACGAATTATACGATCATCGCACATACCCAAACACAAAACACAAACAAGTAGGGTGAGCTAACATGCAACAAATCATTTATAAGACATGCATAATTACTTCGATACAAACATCATATAATAATTATGTCAGACACCCTCATACCATCGTACCACAATTCCTATTGAACACTCGTCCCACAATACCCAATAAACACCAAAATACCCAATAAACACCAAAATACCCAATGGACACTCATTCCATAATACCCAATAAACACTCATTGAACACTCGTCCCACAATACCCAATAAACACCAAAATACCCAATAAACACCAAAATACCCAATAGACACTCATTCCATAATACCCAATAAACACTCATTGAACACTCGTCCCACAATACCCAATAAACACCAAAATACCCAATAAACACCACTATACCCAATAGACACTCATTCCACAATACCCAATAGGCACTTATCCCAACGATATTCAATAGGCACTTATCCCAACGATATTCCATAGGCACTTATCCCAACGATATGTTGATGAGCGATACAACGGAAGGTTTTTCACTTGTGATGTCATTCTTAGTCCCCTCACTATGTCCAAAACCGGCACATAGACCAGGACATTCTGCCCTCCATACCATTCATAATGTTAGTCCCCTCACTATGTCCTAAACCGGCACATAGACCAGGACATTCTGCCCCCCATACCATTCACAAGGTTAGTCCCCTCACTATGTCCTAAACCGGCACATAGACCAGGACCTCCTGCCCCTCTCACCACATAATTCATCATTCTCTACTTGAGACTGAATGATTATTAGAGTATCAGGATAACCTCCAACTTCATGACCCTCAACATCAACATATACGCACATACCATGACATTACAGAATCTCTCCACGAAACTCATACCATGCTCACATTCCTTAACTCATATTATACCATTACGAAATCTACCCATAATCCTCATACACATACCATGACATTACAGAATCTCTCCGCGATACTCATACCATACTCACATTCCTCGACTCATATTATACCCTTACGACATCTCCCCGTAATACTCATACATGTTCAGATGCATAAATTCAAATCAAATAAACTTCAATCATTTCAGAAATCATACAAACTGAATATATTCCAACTAGATATATTACATGATAATTTAACAGTACATAATCTGTACACAAGATTTAAGTTAAAAACCTGTCGAGTAGACTTCCAGGAAAGAGAGGTGCGTCACAATGGACAACTTAAGTACCAAGTCTTTCCTTAGCCAAAGTGTTCCTCAACTAGTTTTTAACAAATTTCTTATTAACAGATTCAAAACAACAACATATAATATTTACACCGAATATCAATATAGATAAACACACAGTAAGCATTAACAATATTCATACATAATTTCAAGACATGAATAGTAATAAAACAGTACTAAATCATAATATAAAAGCTTAGAAAAATTAGCTCCCCTACCTCTATTCCAGACTTAATCTCCTACTCCGAATTTGTTTCCCCGAAAACTCTTCAGAACCTCTACTCTTCTTGCAACTAAAAATTTCTCCCTAACTATTTCTTCTCTATTTCTCAAGCTCTCACTTGATTCCTCTTCTCTTGGTGCAAAATACCCTTCCCTCCCATGGCTATTTATAGTAAAAAAAAATTTACTATTCCTTAATATTTTAATATTATTTATTATTTTAATATTATTTAAAAATAATATTTCAATCATTTTCTCACCAAATCTGATCCTAATTTCTACCTACTACTTACTTCCATGCTAAGGAATCCAAATGCTGAAAATTTATTTTTACTATTTACTTTTTACTATTTACTATTTACTTTTTACTATTTACTATTCACTATTCACTTTTTACTATTCGATTTTCTTAAAAAAAATACTAAATAAGTTATCAAAAATTTTAACCTCTCCTTATAAAATTACTATAATTTTATACCCAAAATTTATATTTTTCTATCCATTAAAATTATTATTACTAATAAAATACTAAAATTTACTATAAATATTTTTCATGGGTCTTACAACATCGACGTCATATTAAGAGACGTCATTGATCATTTATGTTTATGTTTTAATATTTTTATTTGTTTTTTATTTATCACATGAGACTAATGCAAAAAATACTTTTTATAATGACTAATCATATCAATTATAATTCATTAGGTATAAAAAGTGGTTTGATAACATAATGGTAAGGTAGTATACCATTTATATAAAAATTAGATTTGGTCTTAATTTGAAAATAGACAAAATTGCTCAATTTTAAAATAAATTGGGATTGAATTTAACAAAAATAACGAATATAGAAACTAAATTAAATATAAGACATTGACACGTAACACTGACACATGTCACTAATCCTAACATGAACATTACTATTATAACGTGATACATACTTGACACTTAGATAACTTTTTTTACATTAAAAAAACTAAAAAGTAATTATTTTTTTAAAAAAAATCACAAACTAACATACATTGTATTACACATTAGTAAAATGGACGAAATTAATTGAAAAAAATTAAGATTTTACTAAAAAAAAATTGAATTGAATTGACAAAGTCAAACAAAAATATAAATAAATTAATATTTTAACGATAAAATAAATACTCCTAGTCCGATTGCCATCTCTCACCTCCAAAGTCTAAGAAACAAGGAAAATTGAACCCTGATTTTATATTAAAAGTAAAATCTACTTAAGTCTAAAGGGTGCTTATCAAGCCTCAAAACTTTATAAAGGAAGAGATTTAAAATTCAATAGTTTTGTACTAATGAATCAAAAACAACCTATGATAATTTAGTTGTTTATCTTCGCGGCTATAGAGTTGTGTACTCGTAAATCAGTTACGAATAGCCTTTTTGCTTTTGTTCGAGACTAGAGGATTTTATACTATTAATTAAATTATTTACCAACTTCTATGTAACCTTAATCCTGATGTAATATTAGTCCTTAGAAATGTGTAATTCATTAATAAATGCTAGTGGAGATGAATCAAAATGTACGTGAGTTAGCCCTGGACAAAATTTATAAAAGCAAGAAAACCAACCTTATCGTATGTGTAAGACTCATGTAAAATATTTAAATTTAATAAATAGTTGTTTTTTTATTTTATTTTTAAAAGTATGATAAGAAAAAAATTAAAATTTATGATAGGTAACAATAATAATAATTTCAAAGGAAGGAGTTTAAAAATTTGAGAATTTATTTTAAGAGTAAAAAAAAATGAATAGTAAATAGTAAATAGTAAATAGTGAATAGTGAATAGTTAAAAAAAATATTAAAATAAATTGTGGAAGAGAACACTCCACGTAGAATTAATCATTCAGAGATAAGAATAGTGAATAAAAAATAATTTTTGAATAGTAAAAATGAATAGTAAAAGTGAATAGTAAAAATGAATAGTAAAATTTTTTGGCTATAAATAGCCAAGGGAGGGAGGCTGAAGATTTGCACCAAAATTCTAGAGAAATTGTGAGAGAAGAGAGTTTGAGGAAATTCTAGTTGAAGAGGGGAGATTCTGGAAGTTTCCGGAGACCGGTTTGAGAAGAGGAAACTAAGTCTGGAATAGAGGTAAGGGGAGCTAACTTTGAGTAATTCCTTTGATATTATCTTGAGTCTTGAATATGCTATATTTTGCTTTTGTCTGATCTTAAATCTTGAATATGGAGTATTTTGTTTCTGTATGATCTTGAATTTTAAATGAGAGTATGTTTTTGTGTTGATATCCAAGTGTGATAGTTATAAAATGTGATGTTGATTATGTTATGCCATTTGTATGTTATTAGTTGTTTATTTTTGTATTTTGGAAGGATTAGAAATTGTCTAACCGGCTCTGCCAGATTCAATTTCTTGTTTCCCCAAACATTTTACTGTTTGCCTTATTTATTTTTATTGTATTTTGGAAGGATTAGAAATTGTCTAACCGGCTCTGCCAGATTCAATTTCTTGTTTCCCCAAACATTTTACTGTTTGCCTTATTTATTTTTATTGTATTTTGGAAGGATTAGAAATTGTCTAACCGGCTCTGCCAGATTCAATTTCTTGTTTTCCCAGACTTTTTATTTCTTTACTTATTTATTTTATTGCATTTTTGGAAGGATTAGAAGTTGTCTAACCGGCTCTGCCAGATTCAACTTCTTGTTTCCCCAAACTATTTATTGCTTTACTTATTTATTTTATTGCAATTTTGGAAGGATTAGAAGTTGTCTAACCGGCTCTGCCAGATTCAACTTCTTATTTCCCCAGACATGTTATTGTTCTTGTTATTTAATTATATTGTATTTTTGGATGGATTAGAAGTTGTCTAATCGGCTCTGCCAGATTCAACTTCTTGTTTCCCCATGAATTTTTATATTAAGATTATTTTTATGATTGTCAAATATTGTATTCTTATATGACCATTTATAGTAATATTTTATTATTGTTAATTGTTTATAATTATCTTGTATGAATTCTATTATGAATGTTTATTGTGATGTTTGATATGAAATTATTCATTTGAAATATAGTATGAGTCTCGGGGAGAGACTCTAAATTGGCATGGTATTAGTGTATATGTTGATGTTGAGGGTCCTGTTGTTGGTGGTGATCCTAAAACTCTAATAATTTTCCAGTCTCAATTAGAGAAGGATGTGTTATGTGGTGAGAGTAGTAGGAGGTCCTAGTCTATGTTTATAGACATTAATGGATTAACCTTGTGGGTGATATGATATATTCTATTTGGCCAAAAATTTTGTTGTTGAAATCACCACAAGTGCATGACCACCCGAGACTTCCATCAACATTATATCCGGATAATAGAGTCTAGTATGATAATTGCATCCTACTAGAATTTATGGTGAATGTATTACGTATAATAATAGTGTCATGCTTTTCTTTGAACTTTGCATGGTAGCTCACCCTTACTTGTTTGTTTGTGCCGGGAAAATCTTTTTGCGATGATCGTATAATGTTTTTGTTATACGGGAGCAGATGAGGGAATGACGTCTGAACCAATTCAAGTGAAGAAGGAAGCAGCAGAAAATTGAAGAATATTTTAAGAGAAAAATAAAATAAAATTAAGAGTGTTTTATTTATGTGTGAAAATATAATGTATTTCCAGTGTGAACTATGTTACTCCTAAATGGAGGATTGTAATATTGTATGATGTTTTCTTTTTAATGAAATAAATTTGGGTGTGAGATGTTTTATATTTTGGGGTGTTACATTTAGTGGTATCAGAGCGGTTCGTCCTTAAGACGACCTAAGAGTTGTGGATTTATCCTACAAACTCATATTATAAATCATAATAACAATAATTCTCTGTGTGAACAGAGAGAAATGGCACGTAGACAACCCAACGGAGAATCCTCTAATGTGCCTAGCTTGGCAAGAGCTTTGGAGACTATCGCCTCTGCTCTTCAACAACAGGGCGCTGCTTTAGTGCAACAGCACGAAACTGCTCTACAACAATTAGAAGCGGCTAGGCTAAGTTCTGAAGCCAGTCAAAGAGAACATGTGGAAGCCTTAAGGCAACTATCTGCGAATGGCACGTCTATAGGAGCTCAAAGGATTCAGGAATGGACCTTAGAAAACTTTCTACAACACCGTCCACCTACTTTTAATGGGAGAACAAGTCCGGATGAGGCTGATCTATGGATAAGAAATATAGAAAAGATTTTTTATGCGAAAAATTGCTCATCAGAAACTAGGTTGGCATATTCCGAGTATCAGCTTTTCGGGGAAGCAATACACTGGTGGGACAACATGAAGCTTGTATTACAGGAAGGTGGTGAGATTATTAGCTGGGAAGTTTTTAAAAATAAGTTTTATGCTGAGTACTTTCCGGACAGTGTAAGACATGTAAAAGAGGTGGAATTCTTGAAACTCGTGCAAGGTGACAAATCGGTGGCTGAGTATGCAGACAAGTTCAAACAGTTGGGACGTTTTTACACCCAACCATCAAATGAAGAGTGGAGGTGTAGAAAATTTAAAAATGGATTGAGAGCAGACATACAACTAGCCTTGAACCCTTTAGCTATTAAAGAGTTTTCTGCTTTAGTTGAACATGCCAAAGTTGCGGAAAGGTTAAGGAGGGAGATGGAAGTTCAACAAAAGTTACAAAGGGTGGGAGGACCATCTGGGTCACGAGTTGGACAACATGTAAGGAATCGACCTTATGATAAACCACAGCCTCATAGGAATTCTCATCAACAACAACACCAGCAGAGAATAATCCGATGTTTCGTTTGCGGAGGACCTCATCTGAAGAGCGTTTGTCCGCAACTTCTGTCACACAACAAATGTTTCCTTTGCGGAGCAGAAGAACATTTTGCTAGAAACTGTCCCTCTAAAAGTGGAACAGCTCAACCTCAACAACCGAACCAACAGAGAAGGACTGACAACAGGCCTCAAGCAACTGGAAGGGTCTATGCTTTAACTGGAGCAGAAGCTGCAAAATCAGGTAATCTCATCATTGGATGTTGTATGATAGCTGGTAGAAAGTTGAATGTACTATTTGATTCTGGAGCGACACACTCCTTTTTGTCTGAAACTCTTATTCAAGAGTTGAACCTACCCGTGATAGAGTTACAATATGATCTCATGGTATCTGCACCAGCCTCTAAACTGATAAAAACATCGAGGATGTGTCCTCAATGTCCGATAGTTATAGAAGGACGTAGGTTCAAGGTACATCTTATATCTTTACCCTTACAAGGTTTAGATGTAATCTTAGGAATGGATTGGTTATCTGCCAATCGTATCCTTATTGATTGTAGCAAAAAGGAGTTGATTTTCCCTGAAGAAGCGGAGTTGTTGTCAATACAACAAGTGTTAAAGGAAATCAAAGAAGGATCTTCGTGTTTCGTTATCTTGACTCATGTGGAAGTCGAGAAAAATGAACAAAATCTCGATGTTCCTATAGTTAATGAGTTTAATGATGTGTTCCCAAAAGAAGTACCAGGATTGCCTCCTCAACGAGAAATAGAATTCTCCATTGATTTAATACCCGGAGCTGGACCAGTATCAGTAGCCCCATATCGAATGGCTCCGGCGGAGTTAATTGAATTGAAGAAGCAAATTGAAGAATTGTTTGAGAAGCAATTTATTCGACCAAGTGTGTCACCTTGGGGAGCACCAGTACTGTTGGTAAAGAAGAAGGATGGAAGCTCTAGATTGTGTATCGACTACAGATAGTTGAACAAGCTAACCATCAAGAACAAATATCCTCTACCTAGGATTGATGATCTGTTGGACCAGTTGCATGGAGCTCAGGTGTTTTCAAAGATAGATCTCAGGTCTGGATATCATCAAATTTTGGTGAAGCCAGAAGATGTACAGAAGATCGCTTTTAGATCCAGATATGGACACTACGAGTATGTAGTTATGCCATTCGGTGTAACTAATGCTCCAGCCCTGTTCATGGATTTCATGAACAGAATCTTCCGACCATTCCTTGATAAGTTTGTCATAGTCTTTATAGATGACATACTTATCTATTCTAAGACTCAAGAAGAACATGTTGAACACTTAAGAACTGTCCTTGGGATCTTGAGGGAGAAGAAATTGTATGCAAAGATGTCAAAATGCGAGTTTTGGATGCAAGAAGTCAAATTCTTAGGACATGTTATATCAGCTCAAGGTATAGCGGTGGATCCAACAAAAGTTGAAGCAGTGCTGCAGTGGGAAAAACCGAAAACCATAACAGAAATAAGGAGTTTTGTGGGATTAGCCAGCTACTATAGAAGGTTTATAGAGAATTTCTCTAGAATAGTAGCGCCTTTAACACAACTAACTCGCAAAGATCAACCTTTTGTCTGGACGGATAAGTGTGAGAATAGTTTTTTGGAGCTGAAGCAGAAACTGACCAGTGCACCGGTTTTGGTAATCCCTGAACCAAGTAAAAAGTTTGAAGTTTATTGTGATGCTTCTCATCAGGGATTAGGTTGTGTACTCATGCAAGAAAGAAAAGTGGTGGCATACGCTTCAAGACAATTAAAGATTCATGAGAAGAACTATCCTACTCATGATTTGGAATTGGCAGCAATGGTATTTTCCTTGAAGATTTGGCGGCATTATCTCTATGGAGCTCAATTCCAAGTATTCAGCGATCATAAGAGCCTAAAGTATCTCTTTGATCAGAAGGAGCTTAATATGAGACAAAGGAGATCGATGGAGTTTCTTAAAGATTTTGATTTTGATCTCCTGTATCACCCGGGGAAAGCTAATGTGGTCGCTGATGCATTGAGCAGGAAGTCAGCGCATATTTCAGCCTTAATGGTCAAAGAGTTAGAGTTGGTAGAAAGCTTCAGAGACTTGAGATTGCAGGTGGAATTTGAAGCTGATAGTATCAGATGCAGTAATTTGGTGGTGTCCAATGACTTGTTGAGGCGTGTCAAAGTAGAGCAGTTGAAAGATGTTGAGCTTCAAAAGTCAGCAAGTCTGATTGGGACTGAGCAAGGTAAAGATTTTACCTTGGGAGCTGATGGCATTCTGAGGTTCAGAGGCAGAGTCTGTGTTCCTAGCAATTCAGAGTTGATAAGATTAATCCTTGAGGAAGGTCATAAGAGTCGTTTTAGCATGCATCCTGGCATGACTAAAATGTATCAAGACCTCAAGGAGTCTTTTTGGTGGTCTGGTATGAAGAGGGATGTAGCGCAATTTGTTGCTTCTTGTTTAACCTGTCAGAAGGCTAAGGTAGAGCATCAGAGACCTGGAGGTCTATTGCAGCAACTTGAGATACCTGAGTGGAAATGGGATAGCATAACTATGGACTTTGTTACCCATTTACCACGCACAATCAAAGGACATGATGCTATTTGGGTGATTGTAGATAGATTGACCAGGAGTGCTCATTTCTTGACGATTAATTTGAGAATGTCAATGGCAAAGTTGGCACAACTGTATATCAAGGAGATCGTGAGACTACACGGCGTTCCTTCTAGCATCATATCAGATAGAGATCCACGGTTCACATCACGCTTTTGGCAGACACTTCAGAGTGAGATGGGTAGTAGATTGCAGATGAGTTCAGCGTATCATCCCCAGACCGATGGGCAATCTGAAAGAACGATCCAATCACTTGAGGACTTGCTGAGGACATGTGTTTTGGATCACTTGGGAGTCTGGGATGAGGTATTGTCTTTGGTGGAGTTCACTTACAACAATAGCTTTCATGCCAGTATTGGAATGGCACCTTACGAGGCCCTGTATGGAAGACGATGTCGAACTCCTTTATGCTGGTACCAGGACGGTGAGAAGGCTTTGATAGGACCTGAATTACTACAACAGACCACGGACAAAGTAAAGTTGATACGAGAAAGAATGAAGGCTTCGCAGAGCAGACAAAAGTCCTATGCTGATCAAAGAAGGAGACCATTGGAGTTTGCAGTCGGAGATCATGTCTTTTTGCGGGTGACTTCAACTACAGGAGTAGGAAGGGCTCTTCGTTCGAAGAAACTTTCTCCTAAGTTCATTGGTCCATATCAAATTTTGAGAAGAATTGGGCCAGTCGCTTACGAGATGGCGTTACCTCCTCAGTTAGCCAAACTCCATTCAGTATTTCACGTTTCTCAACTAAGAAAATATGTTCATGATCCTTCTCACATTTTAGAAGTGGAAGATATTCAAATCAGAGAAGATCTATCCGTAGAAGTGCAACCTGTTTGTATAGAAGACACTAAAACCAAAGAGCTTAGAGGGAAAACTATCAACTTAGTGAGAGTAGTTTGGGATAGAAAAACAGGTGACTCTACCTGGGAATTAGAAGATGATGTAAAACATTCCTATCCCTATCTTTTTTTGTGAAGTGTCGAATTTTCGAGATCGAAAATTTTTGTTGTTGGGGAGAATGTAAGACTCATGTAAAATATTTAAATTTAATAAATAGTTGTTTTTTTATTTTATTTTTAAAAGTATGATAAGAAAAAAATTAAAATTTATGATAGGTAACAATAATAATAATTTCAAAAGAAGGAGTTTAAAAATTTGAGAATTTATTTTAAGAGTAAAAAAAAATGAATAGTAAATAGTAAATAGTAAATAGTGAATAGTGAATAGTTAAAAAAAAATATTAAAATAAATTGTGGAAGAGAACACTCCACGTAGAATTAATCATTCAGAGATAAGAATAGTGAATAAAAAATAATTTTTGAATAGTAAAAATGAATAGTAAAAGTGAATAGTAAAAATGAATAGTAAAATTTTTTGGCTATAAATAGCCAAGGGAGGGAGGCTGAAGATTTGCACCAAAATTCTAGAGAAATTGTGAGAGAAGAGAGTTTGAGGAAATTCTAGTTGAAGAGGGGAGATTCTGGAAGTTTCCGGAGACCGGTTTGAGAAGAGGAAACTAAGTCTGGAATAGAGGTAAGGGGAGCTAACTTTGAGTAATTCCTTTGATATTATCTTGAGTCTTGAATATGCTATATTTTGCTTTTGTCTGATCTTAAATCTTGAATATGGAGTATTTTGTTTCTGTATGATCTTGAATTTTAAATGAGAGTATGTTTTTGTGTTGATATCCAAGTGTGATAGTTATAAAATGTGATGTTGATTATGTTATGCCATTTGTATGTTATTAGTTGTTTATTTTTTTATTTTGGAAGGATTAGAAATTGTCTAACCGGCTCTGCCAGATTCAATTTCTTGTTTCCCCAAACATTTTACTGTTTGTCTTATTTATTTTTATTGTATTTTGGAAGGATTAGAAATTGTCTAACCGGCTCTGCCAGATTCAATTTCTTGTTTCCCCAAACATTTTACTGTTTGCCTTATTTATTTTTATTGTATTTTGGAAGGATTAGAAATTGTCTAACCGGCTCTGCCAGATTCAATTTCTTGTTTCCCCAGACTTTTTATTTCTTTACTTATTTATTTTATTGCATTTTTGGAAGGATTAGAAGTTGTCTAACCGGCTCTGCCAGATTCAACTTCTTGTTTCCCCAAACTATTTATTGCTTTACTTATTTATTTTATTGCAATTTTGGAAGGATTAGAAGTTGTCTAACCGGCTCTGCCAGATTCAACTTCTTATTTCCCCAGACATGTTATTGTTCTTGTTATTTAATTATATTGTATTTTTGGATGGATTAGAAGTTGTCTAACCGGCTCTGCCAGATTCAACTTCTTGTTTCCCCATGAATTTTTATATTAAGATTATTTTTATGATTGTCAAATATTGTATTCTTATATGACCATTTATAGTAATATTTTATTATTGTTAATTGTTTATAATTATCTTGTATGAATTCTATTATGAATGTTTATTGTGATGTTTGATATGAAATTATTCATTTGAAATATAGTATGAGTCTCGGGGAGAGACTCTAAATTGGCATGGTATTAGTGTATATGTTGATGTTGAGGGTCCTGTTGTTGGTGGTGATCCTAAAACTCTAATAATTTTTCAGTCTCAATTAGAGAAGGATGTGTTATGTGGTGAGAGTAGTAGGAGGTCCTAGTCTATGTTTATAGACATTAATGGATTAACCTTGTGGGTGATATGATATATTCTATTTGGCCAAAAATTTTGTTGTTGAAATCACCACAAGTGCATGACCACCCGAGACTTCCATCAACATTATATCCGGATAATAGAGTCTAGTATGATAATTGCATCCTACTAGAATTTATGGTGAATGTATTACGTATAATAATAGTGTCATGCTTTTCTTTGAACTTTGCATGGTAGCTCACCCTTACTTGTTTGTTTGTGCCGGGAAAATCTTTTTGCGATGATCGTATAATGTTTTTGTTATACGGGAGCAGATGAGGGAACGACGTCTGAACCAATTCAAGTGAAGAAGGAAGCAGCAGAAAATTGAAGAATATTTTAAGAGAAAAATAAAATAAAATTAAGAGTGTTTTATTTATGTGTGAAAATATAATGTATTTCCAGTGTGAACTATGTTACTCCTAAATGGAGGATTGTAATATTGTATGATGTTTTCTTTATAAATTTGGGTGTGAGATGTTTTATATTTTGGGGTGTTAGAGTATGTCTCGTTTAAGGGCAGAATTTTTTAAGGACAACTATTATTCTCAACTCTTGATTACATTTAAAAATTGTGCGATGCCACGTGGTGATCAATAAGGTGACTATGTCGACCATGTGCAAGCTTCTTCTGCAAGCATCTCTGTCGGAATTCTGGGAGTTGCAATTAACTATTATTATATAATTAGGCACCAGCGAACCCTAATTTTATTCAAAATCACATTAGAAGATCTTATCCCATATAATAATTTGGACTGAATTTTTCTATCTCAGTATCTGAATCCTATATCCTCTATTTAACTTGGGCGAAGTAAATAAATGCATATGTTCCCAACTTAGATCATGCCTGCATGTGTGAGTGAAGTCATAAAAATCTGAATTAATGTTAAACAAAGCACAAAGATAAATTGCCAGTGAGAAACAAGCCTTGGTCAGCCTGGTGTTGAGAATCAGCCACTAAGGACTTCAATCCAAGTGTCCAATCTCACGTTTTGTTTAATATTTGTTAGACTTTGGACTAGGTCCTTTCCTTTGACGTGTTTTTAACCTTACTTTCTTCATTGATTTTCGTTTCAACTATTCATTTTCATTCTCTCCCTTTACATCATTATCTGTTAAAAATACACGGTTGCTTATCAACTGAAAAAATGACAAGGAGTTTCAAGATTCAATGAGCTAACTTGTTTGAGAAGGAAGAAACATGATCCGTTCATTGGGGGGAAGCGAAGATGTAAATAAAAGGCTTGTGAACTGCATTCTTTTTTTCTCCATGTTGATGAAGAAAAGGTAAAAACAAACATTATGTTGCTAGGCGCCACTAATCAGTAAAGTGTTATATTCCTCAATGAATAGTCAAATTTCCTTTTGGCCCTTAATCATTGAACACCAACTTAAAGGCATAGGGAGCACAATCTTTTCACAAAGTTTTAGATCACCTAAAGATGTCTCCAATGAAAATTATGCATTTTTTCATTCTCTTTTTAAAGTTTTTCTTTTTCCTCTTAGCATGGAGTTGGTAGATTACTAAAAATGTTCACTAATCTTTGCTTGAATCTTGGATGGGGTTGGTTGAGCATAAGCATATATGCACACGTTACTTTCATAGTTTAGTGGAGTATGATGGGTGTGCTTGTTTGATCTAATTACCATGAGCGTTGGTTTGTTGCATCTTATTAGATCATCTATCGAGCGTCCATTCTGACCTTTCTTGAAGCAATTGTTTTTGGTGATCTGCCATGACCCCAACCTTCTCCATTCTTGCATCTTTTCTTCTATACGGAAAGAGAACGTGTATTAAAGAAAAGCAAAACGTATATGCTTTAAGTGCCCTTTTAACCTTTTATCCTTATAGCAAAGAATAAAAGGCTTGATCTTAATGAAAAATAATTAAAGGAGCGTTTACTATTAATAGGCCCAGAAAGTAAAAGTCACACAAACTTTAGTCTACATCATGTTTGTGAAATTTCCACCATTTAAAGCAGGTACAAGACCTTTTGAATCTCGTGTTTGATTAATTTTTAAAAGGGCAATTAAATGTCTACTTTGGTACCTTTTTGGATTTTTAAATTAGAGGTCAGTAAAGCTGACAACAAATGTTAAAAATGCAGGAGCCAAGCTAATAAAGAACAAGATTACAGTTTAGGTGATAATGCGTTCCCATGTGTGATCTGAAACCCGATCAATCATCCATGTTTGGTTCCTTATAATGTCTGAAACGAATAAGCTGTTCTGTACTAGGCTGCAATGCAAGCCCAAAATTGTGACCTAAAATTCAGCTTGGTGCTACCTTGCAATTGCAAATAATCTAATCGCGAATCTACAGTATCTGCCATTGTTTCACAAAAGATGTATACAGACAGAAAGGGGGTCCGTTTGATTTTTTGTCCACCGTCAAAATGAGGATGCCTCTTCCTTAGACTTCTTGTACTATATATAGAATATTATTTTATTATGATCTAGTGCCAGTAGAATGATCTGCGAGCAATCTTCATCAAGGTCATGGATTATTATGGTTCATGGACAACTGTGAGAAAAAAAACAAGACTGTTCCCACGGTCATTTGATGTGGTACTATGTATTTACTGTCCCCCTAGATAATTAATGGGGCCATATCTTCTCGTTCTCGCGGTAATGAAATTCAATGCGAATGGTCCTTCATACATGCCATCACGCACGCCTATATTTTTCGTGACTGCCACTCAAATTTAAAACTGGGGACATTGAATTGAGATCAAAGATCAAAATTTTCCCAATTTTTTTCGCTTGAATTAATTAATCTAATAACGACGACGACGTTGCGACGGATGGTAGGATTATGTTTTTGGGACCTTCAATAATGGCACGAAACATAGCTATATGTTTTTCCGATAGATAAATTATTACATTGAAGAAAGATACTGTTGTTATTTCTGTTTCTCTTTTTAAAAACATTTTCCATTGGTTCTCGGTCTTTTTTGGCGAAGGTGAAAATGATGGTATCCAGTGGGAAAAGATAGACTTGGTTTGCCGTAGAATTGAATTGTTTTGATTTCTCCCATTCCTTAACCAAAACAGCAATAAAGAAGAAAAAACAAATGACAGCTTGTCCATTTAGGTAGAATAAAGTAGCCAGTTTTTTTAATTGGTAAAGCTTTAATTAAGAGTAATATTAAATAGTGAACAGACGAAGACGTAATTATATTGACACAGGAGTTGGATCATTGGAGGGCTTGTGAAGTCAATCAGGCAGAAAAGGTTTGAATTAACTAAATTTCCAACTTCACCTGCATGTCTAGTAGTAGTAGAAAAAGATGCTATGCACAAGCATCGCTTTACATGTAGTACTAGGAAGAGAGAGAAGAGAAGTGATTAAGCAATAAACTATTTGGAGTTCAACCATAAATCGTAGCAAGCAGCGTAGGAGCATATTTGTAAGAGGTTCCGTCTTTGGTGAGCTGTGTATGTCCTTCAACCATTTTTTTTTTTATATTCCATCCATCCACATGGCCTTCCGTCCCATCGCAATAAATCACCGTTACACCTTTCCCTCCTCTTTCTCCCTCCGTCAGCAATGTGGGATTACTCTGTAAAATCATGACTCTCTTCTGTCAACCTCTCATAATTTCGCTGCTTCTTCTCCTCGCTGTTAACCACTCTTCTGGCCTCACTAGAGACGGCGTTCTGTTGCTTTCTTTCAAGTACGCTGTGCTCAACGACCCTCTTTACGTCCTCGCTAACTGGAACTACACTGACCAGATACCGTGTTCCTGGAACGGCGTTTCTTGTTCCACCGTACCAGCCACGAACGGTACCGAGTACCGCGTCACATCGTTGTCGCTTCCCAATTCTCAGCTTTTGGGTTCAATTCCCTCCGATCTGGGTTCCATTGAACATCTTCAAGTCCTAGACCTTTCCAACAACTCCCTCAACGGCTCTCTTCCTTCTTCTCTGTCCCAAGCCTCCGAGCTTAGGTTCCTCAACCTCTCTAACAATTTAATAACAGGGGAGGTTCCCCAGTCCATAGCCCAGCTTCAGAATCTCCAATGCCTAAACCTCTCCGACAATGCTTTGGCGGGAAAACTGCCTCACGATTTGTCCGACATGCACAACCTAACTCTGGCTTCCTTCAAGAACAACTACTTGTCAGGTTTTCTTCCCAGCGGGTTGAGAACGTTGCAGGTTTTGGATCTGTCTTCAAACCTGTTCAACGGGACTCTTCCCGCCGATTTCGGCGGAGACGCCATGCGTTACATAAACATCTCCTACAACAGATTTTTCGGCGATATCCCGATGGAGTTCGCAGCAAACATTCCCGGAAACGCCACCGTCGACCTTTCGTTCAACAACCTCACCGGCCAAGTTCCCGACTCCGCTGTGTTTTTGAATCAGAACTGGAAATCTTTCTCCGGTAACGTCAACCTGTGTGGAGAACAAACGAAGAATGTGTGCCCTGTTCCTTCTTCGTCGTCCTCTAAACCGAATATTTCTGCTCCTATATCTCCTCCTGCAATCGCGGCAATCCCGCGGACGTTTGATTCTTCGGCGGCGCCTAGGGGGAAAAAAGGGAGTGGTCTGAAACGAGGAACGATTATAGGAATCGTTGTGGGAGACGTAATTGGGATAGCGATCCTTGGCATGATATTCGCGCAGGTGTACCGGTTGAAGAAAAAGAAGGAGGTGGTGAAGAAGGAGGCGGTTGTGAGGAGTGGAAGTGGTAGTGAGAGTGAGAGTTCGTGGGAGTCTAGAAGGTTTATGAGGTGGTCGTGTTTGAGTAAGAGAGCGGAAGATGAAGAGTGTTCGGAGACAAGAAGCAGTTGTGATAGCGAGGTGGAGGGGCAGAAGCCAAAGGGTCCTGAACAGGAGGAGAAAACGGGGACTCTTGTGATTGTGGACGGAGAACGACAGCTTGAACTGGAAACGCTCCTGAAGGCTTCTGTGTACATACTGGGTGCGACGGGGTCCAGCATAATGTACAAGGCTGTCTTGGAAGATGGTATGTCCTTGGCGGTTCGGAGAATCGGGGAGAGCGGTGTGGAGCGGTTCAAGGACTTCCAGAACCAGGTTCGACTTATTGCTAAACTGGTGCACCCTAATCTGGTTCGCATTCGAGGCTTCTACTGGGGACACGATGAGAAACTCATCATCTATGATTTCGTTCCAAACGGTTGCCTTGCCAATGTTCGTTACAGTAAGTCATTTCCATTTTCCTCTAATGCTTGCTCGCTGTTTTACATCAAAATAATTTCTTTATTGGTTTCTATGTTTTTCTCAATGCATTTGGTGCACCAACTTTGGTCAATGTTACGTTATTTATGATAAAAGTAAAAAATTGTGTGCTTGGAATGTATAATCAGGGAAGGCGGGCACCTCGCCGACTCATTTACCGTGGGAAATCAGGCTGAAGATAGCGAAAGGGGTGGCACGTGGACTGACTTATCTCCACGAGAAGAAACACGTGCATGGAAACTTGAAGCCTAGCAATATTCTGCTGGGCAATGACATGGAGCCCAAGATTGGAGACTTTGGGCTTGAGAGGATAGTCACCGGTGACACCAGTTATAAGGCTGGCGGATCAGCGCGTATTTTTGGGAGCAAGAGATCCACGGCCTCTCGGGACAGTTTTCAGGACATTAGCTATGGGCCAAGCCCGAGCCCGAGCCCGAGCCCTAGTTCCATGATGGGCTTATCTCCTTATCATGCTCCCGAGTCGCTGAGGAACCTGAAGCCTCACCCCAAGTGGGACGTGTACTCTTTTGGGGTCATGTTTCTTGAGCTTCTAACGGGGAAGATTGTGGTTTTGGATGATATGGGCCAAGGGCCTGGGGTTTTGACGGAGGATAAGAACCGGGCCTTGCGTATGGTTGATATGGCTATCAGGGCCGACATGGAGGGGAGAGAGGAGGCCCTGTTGGCCTACTTCAAGCTAGGGTATAGTTGTGTGTCTAGCGTTCCACTTAAAAGGCCTTCAATGAAAGAGGTGCTACAAGTTCTTGAAAAGATCTCATCCTCCTCTTCTTCCTCCTCATATTACTATAGCGTCTAAATCATGATTTGTCACAGGGATTTTTGTAGAAAGAAAACAAATAATGTACTTATCATTGACTAATAGGTTTTTGTATTTGATTCAATGTTGCGTGTTCTAATTGTGCTCTCTGTTAATTCATTTGCTAATTTTCAAGAAATATATTTTATCTTCATTTCTTTTTCTAATCCAACTGAAATGTTACGTTCATTAACTGTTTATTTTCTTACATATGAATACAATGGTTCTTGCAACCTAACTTTTCTAACATAAATGATGTTGGACCAACTTTTGGTAAACAAGCAAATTTCACATCTACTTAATTCTTTCTATTAAATTAAAATCAGCTTTTTTTATTTCATTTAATTGGATTCTGATAAAAAGAATGCAAATCAACTATGTCAACGTTATTTTAGATTATATAGTCAATTAGTGATTTCAAGGTTTAGTCCAAGACGTGCATGAGAGAAACATTCTTGTTTACTGTGTAAAACTCGAACAACGTTGTTTTCAACCCTTCTGATTCAAAGTTTATCGATTTCAAGCAAGAAAGTTTTTTCTTTCCTCTTAAATTACGTATACTTCAATTAGTTCAAATTCTTCAAAAGTTATTTCAATTACTGAAAAAGAAATTTTTCAATCGAAGGTTAAGAATATATGGGAAAATAAATTTTATAGAAGCGGAATATATGGGAAAATAAATTTTATAGAAGCGGATGAATATGCTGTCAAGAATCTCCCTTAACTTGTTAACTACAATCTTTTGGTTAATGGAATGTTTTTTGTATGGTACAGAGGCCGAACGGTTAGTATTTGTAATCGTTCGGTCTATTCCATATGTCATCGATCAACTAGATTAATGTTGGACCAACATCTAAAGGCATTGATCTTGAGTCAACGCTTAAGTTTTTAATGTTAGGTCATAATTGGGTCAACATGCAAGATATTATTGGGCGAGTGATTTGGGCAAATAATACCTGATTTTATGCTTTCTTGTTTTTATTTAATTGCTTTTCAATTTTTTTGAAGAACTCACAGAACAATTTTGAAAGAATGAGAAAATGCATCTTTTTCCAGGTGAAGGCTAGTAGGAAGAAGACTTAATGAGTTTGTGGTTGGGTTCCACGGTATCAAGGTAGACATAAACGCAAAAACTTAGTGAACTTGGTAAGAACATGATGGTGTCATCGAGGATGTTCAACTTATGGACCTTGTTATCGAAGAGTATGGAGAAGGAAGCACCTTCGAACAATTCAACGACACATGAATCGAAAGAGATGAAAGACCATAGTGACATGTTGGTACGAATGACAGTGGAGGTGAGGTGACAGATTCTCAAAACATAAAATATTGATTAAGTGAGAGAGAGAGATAGAAAAAATGAACAAAACCCTAAATGAAAGAAAAACACTCAATTACTAAACGAGAGAGTTGTGAGAGCAAGATCGACAACCACCAAAACGAGAAGGAGATGAGAGTGTAGTGTAATGCACCAAGGAGGTGAGGGCTGAAAGAAAATGAGAGTTGGGAGTGTGAAGTGCAGCGTGAGAAGGTTGGGAAGGAAAAAGGAAATTAAAGATATTAAAACGATTCTTTTGATAACCGCTATAGAAAGTCTTGAATTTTATTACAAAGTCGCCACCATCCCACTTACAAAGGTGGTTCTAGTTATAACCAACATAGAAAGTATTGTACTTTATTACAAAATTGTCACCGAACCCACTTCATGTGGTGGTTCTAGTTATAATTGGCATAAAAAGTCTCATCATAATTATAATTATGTCACTGTTTCACTTATTATGATGAATGGATTATAAACTCCATAATAAGTCATCATAAAATTCAAGTTTTGCATTAGTGCTAGAATGAAATTGCTCCTACAAAGTCAGGGATTACCATATAATCCTTAGTTCTTCTTGGTCCTCTAGGTTTTGTTCATTCCTCTCAGAGTTCTCGATCTTCTTAAAGTATATCTGCACAAGGCACTCTAATGCTCAAGTCAATTTCGATCGTAGTCAATGTTATTGTTAAGACAAGATCGTCTAAACATTGTTTGTTAAGACAATATTGTTTAAACGCTAACCGTTAAGACATAATCGTCTAACCAAACCTAATTTTGAAGTTTAGTAAAGCGTTTAGACAAAATAGTGTCTAATAACACGAATCGTCTAGGATATTAAATGCAAACGCTAAATGTTATATTAAAAATATTCTAAACGCATTAAGTTACTCAAACAGACAATGTTTAAATGACTAGGATCATCTAACGCTTTATTGCACGTAAGTTGTAGTACCCTTTTGTTTGTTGTGTTGTGCTCTTTTTGTGTGCAGATCATATAAGTACACTACCTTTATTCAAAAGGCTACATCAGAATCAGAAGAACAATTAGAGACATGAAGATATTCAAAGAATGTTTTCTTCATTCTTTCTACTTGTCTCTTCCGTACACAACACAATTGTCTCTATAAGACGCAACATAGCTTTTAACCTAGTACAAAAGGCTACGCCTCTACGTGAAAGTCAAAAGCTCTAACTAACATTTTTTTTTCAAGGAAACCTATATAAAGAGAACTGTATGAAGAGAGAGAAAAATGATTAAGAATTATTTGTGCATACTCTCTTAGTGTTATTTTTTCTAAAGCTTACATCGTCAAATGCTTGTTCTTTGAAAAAGAAAAGTTCTTTACAAGTTTTCATAATTTCTTTGTATTGATTTCAAATCTTCTCTATGAAAATTACATATTCTATTCTTATAATCTATAAAACACTGTTATTTTATTTTCAGAAGTGAAGTAAAATAAGTGTAAGTTTAACTCAATAGAGTTAAACCGTCTAATCAGTTAGACAAGTGGTTATACTCGTTCTAGCCAGTTGGATTAATTGTACATCATAAGTGATTAAATTCATTGTAATCCTTTGTGATTAGTAAAATCTCTTAAAAATGTATAAAAGAAAACTTGACTTAGCTTAATTTGACCAAATTAGTATAAAAATAAGTATATCTTATTACTTTTGGTTTTCAAAGATTTTTCATAAACGTAATTTTTAATACTTATATGTTTAATAAACACCGAGGTCATCTAACTCTTGCAAAAGAAAATATAAAATATAAATTGATTTGCGTAAAAAACTAAAATTATAATAAATGCTTGGGAACAAATTCCCAAACACTTATTTATATTGTTTGTATTGAAATTTGACTTCTTTTCAGGCTCAATGGAGACTTAATCATCAAATAATCATCATTATGTAAATTAAAATAGATTAATAATCTTATAAAAATAATAATGAGATTCATTCGCTCAGCATATAATATAATAATAATAATAATCTATTAGTACAAACTTTCTAATATTGAACCGTATAAAGCGAGAAGATTATTGTGATATTAAATCCGTTTTCAACCTTTACTTAAACTTATATACCTATTTTACGACTGAATAAATAATGAAATTCGAACATTTATATTAAAATAATAAGGCCATTTAATTATGAAAATAAATAATCGTTTTATAAAACATTTTACGAATAAGGTTTATTTCAAAGATTGCTTGGATTAATCAAAACATTAATAAAATATATGTATAAATATAAAAAGAACATACAATATACAGTACATAAATACTTAGAATGTTATAGTTTTAAAGTCTGTCGACTTTTTAGAAACAAGAGTTATGATGAGTGTACAATGACAGTAGTTAAGTTTGACTAAATTTGGATTTGTGAAATTTAAAACAAAGTTATACTGTACGTAAAATTTAATTTGAATATATTTATAGTATAAGATTTCTTTATTAGCTTTTGATGTTGCTAAACAAGAGTTTATGCTCTAACCTACTTTAGTTCAAGTTAGGCATTAACAATCACATTAAAAATTAAAGCAAAAAACTTATATTTAACAAAAGAAAAAAAAAGTACAAGATGAGTGATTCTTCATAAACGCTTTTCATTGTTTTATATGAAGTTACATAGATATTTGATGATGAAAATTAGGAAGAGTTGAAAAGAGTGATCCTGCAAGAGTATCTAAGGGTTTGAGGGGAGAAGGAATCTGGAGGGACTAAAGCGCTTAAGATCAACAATGGCGGAATGACCATGAAGAATAAGCTGAGCAAGTGCAGCTCCAGTGGCAGGACCATTGAGAATACCCCAACAGTTGTGCCCTGTTGCCACGTAACAGCCCTTCACCCCTGGAACCTCTCCTATCACTGGTATCCCATCATCAGTACAGGGCAAGAAGCAGGCTTGCTCTGCCTTCAGACCGGCCTCTCCTTCCCCAAGATGGCTCGACACAGTCTTAGCCACCCTCTTAAGCATCGCAATCGATTCAGGGTTTCCCCTTATCTCCGCAGGATCATCCGGTACCTCTTCCTCCTTCGACATCCCGCACACATACACCTCCCCTGAAAACAAAACACATCAATTCTAACCTCCAAATCCCACATCTACTACTAATTATATCATCAAATCAGATATTTAAATATATATATATTTTCGCATTTACCTGTTGGGCGAGGGTAGACTTCAGGGTCAAGAGCTCCTCCTCCGGAGGAGGAATGATAACTCAGAAAGAGAGCATGCGGGGTTATGGAACTGCCGTCTCTGGGCTCCAAAACAATGCTATGGGCCTTAAGGCCATAAACTCTAAACAACGATGATATCAAACCTAACTTACTGGACCACGGGCCCACTGCCAACACTACAGCGTCCGCTTCCAACTCTCGTCCTCCTTCCAGCACAACTGATCCAACACGTCCTTCTTCCACCTCCACCCGTTCCAATTTCGCAATCTCCACCTTCACCCCATACATCTCCACGGCTCTATCAATGATCGTGCGGGTGAAAAGCTGCGGGTGCACCTGCGCTGTCGTTTCGGGGGTTCCAATCGTTTTGGGACTACGAGCGGGCCCGTCGATCCAAGAGGGCAGTAACCTCGAAGCAGAAGCGCGCTCGGATTCCCTTACGGTGAGGCTCAGAGTGGTGAGGGCTCTGTAACCGTAAGATCGAGGACCGTCAAGTTTTTCCGAGAGTGAACGGTGGAGATTGAAGCTCACGCGAGCTAGCTCCTCCAACGGTCCTCCGTCGCACCAGTCGTAGGCGAGGAATCCGCCGGCTTTTCCAGAAGCGGCGCATGCCACGTCGGACATCTCGATGAGCGTGACGGCGGCTCCCTTCTCAGCTAGAAAGTAAGCAGTGCAAACACCTATGACTCCGCCGCCGCAGACAATGACCTTCTTGGGCTGATCCATGAGCGACGATGACTCGATGGACTTAGCTCTCGGAACGGGAATTCTGTTTTGCCGATTTATAATCACCGGAGGCAGCGGAAACCTTGCCAGTAGATTCATACTGAGATTTTCTTTTTCTTTCTTTCAATTAAACACGTGTGCGTCTTACGTGTCAGTATCTTGCTGTTTAATAAATATTTGGGCCTCCTCTCCATTTTGTTTTTTTACATTTTTACCTTTTGCAAAATCCTAATCTCTCTTCTTCTTTAGTCTTCTTCTTCTGTGCCGCACTCCTTTCAGAATGGTATTAAGCGGGTAAACCAATTATCATCGATCCCTTCAGAGTAGTTGGAAAAACTCTGCACATGATTGCATCATCAATTGTATATAACATAGACATCAATGTGCCCATTCGTGTCCGTGCTGCCATCATATTGATCTACAGTCAAATATTTGTAGTTATTTGGGAGGGGAACCTCCATAATACCATACACAAACCTTATGATACCAACTTCCTCCCATCTATATAGAGTGTGAACCCCAAAAATAGATTCCAAAATATAAATCTCAATTCACTCTATCATTAATAAATTCACCATAACGATTAATTATTATTTATACTTTAAGAAAATTCCTTTAATCATTTCCTAGTTATGAGATGCTCTTAAGTTAAGCTTAATTTCACAAAACCCTATCTTCATCAAACCGCAAGCATGCATGTAAAAGATATATACAAAAGATGAAAATAAAAAAGAGGAGAAGAAATTACTCAAAATGATCCTCACAAAAATATATTCCATGTTTTCCTCACTATAATACAAACTCAATTCACCAAGCAAAGGAGAGGGTGTGACTTTTGGTTTTAGAAGGGTATAAGGTAGGAAGTTTCAAAAGAAGAAAAAAAAAATCAAGAAAGAGTCTCGTCAGATTTTGGTAAAACAAAGGAAATTCTCAATTCCTATTTGTAACCCTAATGTTTAATAACTTCACTCCCTTCATTCTATATATTTTCTATTCTAAATTAAAACTAATGTAATTTTATTTTCTATTTGCACCATTCATATAAATCACACACCAGCTAAAACAAATAATTAATTAAGTTAAAAAGTAAACATAAGTTAAATCCACTTATCACTTTTAAATCATTACATCAATTTATTTTCACATAAAAAGAAAATATCAATATAAAATCAATTTAGTTGCTTCACTGTTTTAATATAGTCAAATTTAAATTGAATCAATCAAACAAATTTTGATTTAGGTATTAATTATGATTTGAAATCAGATGCCACATTCTTAGAAACAATCATACCAACATTTATTTTCCGCCCTGGATATGACCTCCGACTCAAACTAATACTATACTTTCGTTTTGAATAAAAACATACTATTTAAACTAATCAATAAACTGAAATTCAGTCTTTTGTTTTCAAATCAAATTAAATTAATTATGATTAACGAACTCCTTTTTATTCATATTGTTATGATATATTTTTTAAACAATAAAATTATGTCGATGGACTTGTTTGTTTTGCCAAATTAGCCCATTAAATCAAAAGGAAGAAGTGTTAAGTGATTCTAATGTATTGCGAGTCATGGAGTTAGTTTGTAAGAAAAAAAAAGTGTAAGATGAATAGAGTTTTTTAGTTTATTGACTTGATAATTCGTTTAGGTATATAAGTTTTGTGAGTCAACAATGAAATGAGGTAAATTAATTCGTATTTGTATATTTATTTCAAAATATATCCATAATTTCTTGTATATAAAATTATGAATATTATTTATTTTAATAAATAAAATTATAAAATTTATTAATTATTAAATAAAAATAAGATTATTAAAATAATGTACTTTGATATTTATATATTATAACTGAGAAAAATAATAAAAAAATAATAATAATTCCTTATACAAACCGTTCTATAGACCTAGGGACTGAATATAGGATATACCAGAAAAGTTATTTTACATTTTTTTATTTGGAACAAATTGACTTGTCCGCTTTCTAAAAACGAAGTGAACAAATAGGGAAGAATTGACCGCATTGTTTAAATAACCCATATTTATATTTTTAATAATACACATAATTAAAATATTTATTGGTGACGGTCCTCGTTTAAGAAGACCAATTCAGACCACTCAAACGAAGACACATGTTTTATGCATCTATGGAGCAATTTTGTTTGCTCTTCTCTACGTCTGAAATAAAAGACAAATAAAAGTTTGTTTCCACGTACATGTCACAAATAATCCCGTTTATAACGTTGTCGTGATAAATTTGGCCAATATATACCGTACTACATACTTTATGAGAATTAAATAATTAATTTATAAAGTAAAATTGTTAATATAATTAGTAGTATTTTGGTTTGTGGGGTCGACATCAATTATTTTGATTGATATATTTTTCTAATTTTAAACACAAGTTAAAATTTTTCTTTTACTTTATATTTACTATTTTTTGGTCAAGTCACATAGTTACCTATAAAAATACTATAATGTCAAAAGTTTGTGAGAATTCAACAATACTAATAATAAATACATAATAAATATATAATAAATATAATCAACCTACCAAAATATTTCAAATATGAATTTATAGGTTTCACAATAGATTTTAAATTAATACTAACCTAATTTTGGTTTAAATGATAATAATTATATTTAAGTTTAATGTAATTATCTTTAACATTAATCCTAGTTAATTCAATCAGCTAGCTATCCAATCAATTCTTTTGGAGTTTTAATTAAGAAAACATTCGATATTAAATTGATCAAACGATCGTAGTAATATAAAAGTAATATTGACTTCAACCAACGTTTATATATATTTTGAAATTTATTCTCATGAACAAAATATATTTTTTAAGTATTTTTATTCAGTTATAAGGAGTGCTATTCGTTTTAATTATTTTATCTATCATAATTTAGCGTGTTAATTTTGTTGATTATGCTTGAATAATTAATTATTTTAAAAAAATATTCTTTTTATAAGAATATCAAAGTCTAGAACATTAATTGAATCCGTGTACCATTTATAGAGCTAAAGAATACCTTCCTAATTATAAATATTTTGGTGGGCAGGTATAGCTGTTGTTAATTTGATTGAGTATTTTACTCAATTAGGAGCAATGAAAGAGACACATGTTATGTCATTATCTAAAGTGAAATTATGTTAATTAGTTGGGCAGATTTCAACTTATGATTAGACTTAATAATAAAAAAAAGAATAAAACCAACGATCTTATCTTCAAATTTGGACCAATAGTAATCCGTTGAGCAAAGCCAGAAATAATAAAATAAAAACAAACAAAAGGAGGAAAAGAAGAAACTCAACCGTTAGCGGTCGTTGTCATGAATAATAATATGAGGACGACATAAATAATTTATGACAGAAACTGATAACAATTCTTAAACGCTTACTAAAGACGTCAAAATAACAAAATTAAATTTGTTTTCATCTTTACAGTTTTATAAATACACAACTTAAGGCTTTATAAAAAATTTAACCACAAATTTAATCTTCCAGTTTATTAAAATGTTTTGGAAGAAAAAAAATTATAAATAATTAAAATTTAAGACAAATAACTTTTAATTTAGCATTTTAACTCTATTTTGACACACAAAACATAAAAATCTATTAGATTGCAATTTAAAGTTTGAAGCGCGTGTTTACAAAACGTTAAAAGTTTAATCGTAATAAAATTAAACTTGGTGTTTATTTAAAAACCATTGGAACAAAAAATAAAGTTTAGGTTAATATAGAACTAAGTTAAATGAATATTTATTGGTGCTTAATTTTTGTAGGCTAAATTACAATCTTGATTTTGATTTGTATATTTTGTTCTCCTGTTTTCATTTTTCCACAATATATGTTCAATTATCAAAATTTTATAATTTTTGTTTAATTTTATTTTGATTCAATCGAACCCTAAACCTAATACAGTCATATAACGTACCATTACAAAAATACTTTAGCTAATTAAAATATAAAAGTGTACAAAGAAAATAAGGATTAAACATAATATTACATATGTTTTTAATTTGAAGACTAAACGAAAGAGTAAGAATGAAGAAATAATTTGTTGAATTTTAAAATTAAGAAGGATTTAAATTACAATTTAAACCTTCTTATATGTAACCTTACAAGGAATGTATTAAGGTTATGAACAATATTAAGGATGTTTTTAGTGTATATAATGTATTTTGATAATATTTTACACACACCAATTAACATTCAAATACGTTAAATTGAAATTGAAATGGAGCTTTTAAAGAAAAAAAAAACCACTGTAAGTATAGACACCAATGTGTATACTTGACAAATTGTGCAGCAAATAATGCAAGTAACTATGAAGAAAGAAATGCAACAATAAGTTTAATTTGAGTTAATGTGTAATTCAACGGACACATATAAACTCTTATTTTCTTATCTCATATTAGGCTCTTCATTACTACAACTTCTATGTCATTGTGTTTTTCAAGTCTGGAAACAACTATATCAATAGGACAAGAATCCAAAAAAAAATTGTTTTTACAAAGTTAAATATATTTTATGAAATATTTGATAAACACTTCAAATATTCTAAGTCTTTTAGGATATTCGTCATTTTCACTTGTCCTCTTTTAACTGAAGAGAGTTTGACCTTTAAGTTAGTCGTGTCAAAATGTAATAAATGCGGTAGTAATCTACCGTAATTAATGTACATTGTAAAATTTGTTATTTATACTATCATAGTCAAATGATACTTAACATATATGATACATTAGGCCCCAATCTTAACACGGTACACAAATCTTTAACATTTACTATGTTAAGTCTAGGACTAGTTTACCGTATACATCCAAGTATCCTTTGACTATGACTGTATAAAACCTCATGGTAGATTAATATATATTCGGCTACTAGGTTGACATGTATTCGACCCACACCTATTTGATCAGAACGAGGTTATACCAATTACATTATTAATCACATTAATCTACAAGTTAAACTAGAAGATTCACAATTAATTACGATAACTCAAGATTAGCATGTAGTTAGACAGTGTGGCCTAAACCTATCCTTGCAAGGACCCATGTAGGGATGTCAACGGATCAGGTCGAGTACGGATAGTGCCTACCCACAACCCAACCCGCAAAATAAAAATCTATCTGCAACCTGCCCGCTACCCGCGTAGGTACCTGTTTCAAAAAAATTATGGATATTTTAAAACCTACGGGTACCCGTGGAAACCCGTAAATATTAAAAAATATATATTTTATATATTTTTAAAATAAAATTTAAATAAAATTATAAAAAATATATAAAATTTAATTTAAATAAAATAAAATATAAATTTAATTTTAATTTTAGTTAAATTTAATCTAATAAAATATGAATTAATTTTATTTTATATTAAATTTAATTAAATAAAATATAAATTAAATTATTTTTTTTATTTTTGGAGGTAACGGGTACCCGTAGGTTATACTAATACCTGCACCCAACCCGTTTATAAGCGGGTATTAAAATACCCGTAACTCGAAAATAATAAATACTCGTACCAACTATTGGTGAGATTTTTTTCATCATCCCTAGACCCATGTAATAGATATTAGTAGGTATATTAATTATGTTCATTTATTACCGAACTGATTAACTTTTGACGCACTTCGGCTAACTTTAACATCACAATGTCTTTTTTACAAACATAACTCCTATTCGACTAAGAGATGATAAATACTCTTAAAAATGATTAATGTCCCAAAAGTTGAAAGTTTAAAATATTTGAAGTGTTTTTGGAAGTATTTGAATGATATATTTAACTTTTGTGAAAACAAATATCAATAATAACATATGGAATAATGATTTTTTATAATATACATATATTATAAAATTGAAATACATAAAATAGGTAGCATATACATTGTAATCTCATGTCCACGACAAATAAAAATATATCTATATATAATAATAATAATAACAATAATAATAATATTATTATCATTATTGTTATTGTGCAACTTTAAACTTAAGTATAATACAATATGTAAAATAATAAATATATAAATAATGTAAAAGTCCTCAATATTTATAATTTGACAAAAAGAAAAACCCTTTCATGGGAACTGACAAGATATTTTCAACAATGAGGTGACTTTTCTATAAAAGAAAATAATAAAAAAATGTTGAATTTATTTTATTAATGACTCGTACTTTAATTCTATACCAAAAGAAACGACATTTTGAATTTATTTGGTGAATTTAAAAGATTGAAAAAGAGTTTAGTAACTTATACACCACCAATAATCTGATTCTTCTCGTAACTACAAAATACTTTTCAAACACTGTATGTCACATGATGACTTTTTGTTATTAGTTATTTTTTCAAGTTATAAACTGACAAACATTTTTAATTTAGTATAACAAATCTATTTGAATATACCTTTCTACAATCTTTCAAACATTCTATGGTATTTTTAAAGGTAAGATGTAGGAATTTACTAACTTTTGAAGATTCACATAGTTGACTTAACTGTTGAAAAGTCAAAAAGTGTGGCTGAAATCCTGCAAGAAATGGAGCAAAGTATGGCCATAGGACATGGAGCAAAACATGGGGAAAGTTGCGGAAAGTAAGTGGCTGCAATTTTTATTCAAAAGGCCTTTGGAATAGTGCCCATCCTTCAAGTATAAAAGGGGCATTTTGCAGCATGCATTTGAATCATCACATAACACAACACTTCAAAGCATTCTCGGCAGAGTTTGCAAATTATCACCAGCGAGAGCTAGAAAAACTAAGAGAGAATTAGTTTAGCTTCTGGGTGTAATTGGGTTGTGGGTTTTAAGTGACTGTGAGAGAGTTTTGTAAGCATCAGTGTACTTTTATTATCTCCTATTAAAAGATCTGCAGTAGTCTGGAGACGTAGGCATTATTGGCCGAACTCCGTTATCAATTTTGGTGTGTCCAATTATTCTACTTTTATTTCACTTTCACAGATCCGACTTTATGGGAAAGCTCTGCGTATTTTTCCCAACAACTGGTATCAGAGCTGGTTGTTAGTTCTACAATTTTTGTGGTGTTACTATTCATATGAATAGTAAAGTACTATTCCGTGAATAGTGCAAAATTTGTTGGCGTTACAAATTTGTCTATAGACGTGTTTTGAAACACGGTAGTTCACAGAAATTGTCAAAAACGATCCAATAGAAGAGTCAGATCAGAGTTGGAGTGATGGCTGCAGATGAAGGAAAAATGAAGATTGAAAAGTTCAATGGTGCAGACTTTGGCTTTTGGAAGATGCAGATAGAAGATTTTCTGTATCAGAAAAATATGTATCAACCACTCACAGGAAAGAAGCCAGAGAGTATGACGGAGGAAGATTGGAATCTCCTTGATAGACAAGCCCTTGGAACCATTAGACTGATGCTATCCCGTAATGTTGCTTTCAACATTGCAAAAGAAAAGACAACAACAGGTCTAATGAAGGCTCTTTCAAATATGTACGAGAAACCATTAGCCTCAAACAAAGTTCACTTGATGAGGCGATTGTTCAATCTACGGATGTCTGAAGGTGCTTCGGTGGCACATCATCTCAATGAACTAAACACTGTTACAACCCAGTTGAGTTCAGTTGGGATTGAGTTCGATGAGGAAGTACGGGCTTTAATACTTTTGTCTTCCCTCCCAGAAAGTTGGAATGCTACAGTCATGGCTGTGAGTAGCTCATCGGGAAGCAATAAGTTAAGATTTGATGATGTTCAAAATTTGGTTCTCAGTGAAGAGATCCGGCGGAGAGAGTCGGGTGAACCCTTAACCTCTTCAGTATTGCATACAGAGTCGAGAGGAAGAAGTTCAACCAAAGAAAGCGGACGCGGCAAATCAAAGGAGAGACGATCCAAGTCCAGAAATCATCGTAGTTCCCAAAACTCGAAGACGATCGAGTGTTGGAATTGTGGGAAGACCGGGCACTACAAAAACCAGTGCAGGAGTGCACGAAAGAGTCAAGAAGCAAAGGGCGAAGCAAATGTTGCCTCTACCTCAGAAAAGGACGAGGCGTTGATATGCTCTCTTGAAAATAAAGAGGAGTCTTGGGTGTTAGACTCTGGAGCATCTTTTCATGCTACCTCACAAAAGGAACTATTCGAGAATTATGTTCCTGGAGATCTTGGTAAGGTTTACCTTGGTAATGAACAATCATGTGAGATTGTAGGAAAAGGTGCAGTAAATATTAAGTTGAACGGGTCTGTATGGGAATTGAAAAATGTCAGACATATTCCCGACCTGACGAAGAACTTAATCTCAGTGGGTCAGCTAGCCAGTGAAGGCTACACAACAATCTTCCACGGTGATGATTGGAAGATTTCAAAAGGTGCAATGACAATTGCTCGAGGCAAAAAGAGTGGTACTCTTTACAAGACAGCAGGAGCATGCCATTTGATTGCAGTTGCAACAAATGAAAGTCCCAATCTATGGCACCAAAGACTTGGACATATGAGTGAGAAGGGGATGAAGGTCATGCACTCAAAAGGAAAACTACCAGGTCTTCAGTCAGTAAAAATTGACATGTGTGAAGACTGTATACTTGGAAAGCAGAAGAGAGTGAGCTTTCAGACAAGTAGAAGAACCCCAAAGAAAGAGAAGCTTGAGCTCATCCACTCTGATGTTTGGGGACCAACGACTGTCTCATCCGTTGGTGGGAAGCAATACTTCGTGACTTTTATCGATGATCACTCCAGAAAGGTATGGGTTTACTTTCTGAAACACAAGTCTGAAGTATTTGAAGCTTTCAAAATTTGGAAAGCTATGGTGGAGAATGAGGCAGGATTGAAGATTAAGAAGCTCAGATCCGACAATGGTGGTGAGTATGTAGACACCAGATTCAAGAAGTTTTGCTATGAGCACGGAATCAGAATGGAGAGAACCGTGCCAGGTACGCCTCAACACAATGGTGTAGCTGAGCGTATGAATCGAACGTTGACTGAAAGAGCCAGAAGCATGCGTGTACAGTCAGGCTTACCAAAACAGTTTTGGGCAGAAGCAGTCAACACAGCAGCTTACTTGATTAACCGAAGTCCATCGGTACCATTGGAGCACAAGATACCGGAAGAGGTATGGAGCGGAAAAGAGGTAAAACTCTCACATCTTAGAGTTTTCGGCTGTGTAGCATATGTGCATATCAGCGATCAAGTTAGAAACAAACTTGATCCAAAATCAAAGAAGTGTACTTTTCTTGGTTACGGTGAAGATGAGTTTGGCTACCGCATATGGGATGATGAAAACAAAAAGATGATCCGCAGTAGAGATGTAATCTTCAATGAAAAAGTGATGTACAAGGACATGCATAATACTGACACCAAAAACTCAGAAACGAGTGGACCAGTTTATGCAGAGGTGGAAGATATCCTAGAAAGTCCTATATTGAGGAGTCCTCAGCCAGAGGAATCAAATGAAGAAAACAATGAACAATCAGAACCTCCTACTCCAACTCCTGTATTGAGAAGATCCTCTCGGCCCCATGTGCCTAACAGGAGATACATAGACTACATGTTACTGACTGATGGAGGGGAGCCTGAAGATTATATGGAAGCTTGTCAAACCACGGATGCCGACAAGTGGGAGCTTGCTATGAAAGACGAGATAAAGTCTTTGATATCAAATCAGACATGGGAACTAGTTGAGTTACCTATGGGAAAGAAAGCACTTCACAACAAATAGGTGTATCGAGTGAAGGAAGACCATGATGGTTCCAAGCGATACAAGGCCCGACTGGTTGTCAAAGGATTTCAGCAGAAAGAAGGAGTTGACTACACTGAAATCTTTGCTCCAGTTGTCAAGCTCAATACTATCTGGACTGTGTTAAGTATTGTGGCTAGTGAGGAGCTCTACCTAGAGCAATTAGATGTGAAGACTGCATTTCTTCATGGAGATCTAGATGAGGAGATTTATATGCACCAGCCTGAAGGTTTTTCAGAAGGAAAGAAGAAAAACATGGTGTGCAAATTGAAGAAGAGCCTGTATGGCTTGAAACAAGCTCCAAGGCAGTGGTATAGAAAGTTTGAAAGCTTCATGCACAAGGAAGGTTTCCAGAAGTGCAATGCTGATCATTGTTGTTTCATCAAGAGGTACAAGTCCAGCTATGTCATTTTGCTACTTTATGTTGATGACATGTTAGTAGCGGGATCAGATATGACAGACATCAGAAATTTGAAGATACAGTTGTCAAAAGAATTTGACATGAAGGACTTAGGCCCAGCAAAGAAGATTCTTGGAATGCAAATCACGAGAGATAAGCAAAAAGGAGTTTTGCAGTTATCTCAGGCAGAGTACATCAACCGTGTTTTGCAGAGATTCAACATGGAAAAGGCCAAACCAGTCAGTACTCCTTTGGCCAGTCATTTTCGTCTATCCAAGGACCAGTCTCCTCAAACAAAAGAAGAAGAAGAGATTATGGCTAAGATTCCATATGCTTCAGCCATTGGAAGTTTGATGTACGCAATGGTCTGTACGAGGCCAGACATTGGCCATGCAGTGGGAGTTGTAAGCAGGTTTATGGCAAATCCAGGAAAAGCTCATTGGGAAGCAGTTAAATGGATTTTGAGGTATCTACAGGGCACAACAAAAAAATGTCTGTATTTTGGAAAAGTAGATCTAAAATTACAGGGCTACGTAGATGCAGACTTTGGAGGTGAAGTCGATCACCGAAGAAGTACCACCGGTTATGTTTTCACTGTCGGAACTACAGTTGTTAGTTGGATGTCGCGGATACAAAAAATTGTTGCTTTATCAACTACAGAGGCTGAGTATGTAGCAGTGACAGAAGCCAGTAAAGAATTGATATGGCTTCAGGGATTGTTGGCAGAGTTGGGATTCGCTCAAGAAAGGAGCGTTTTACACAGTGATAGTCAGAGTGCAATACATCTGGCTAAGAATTCTGCATTTCACTCCAGAACCAAGCATATTGACATACGCTATCATTTCATCAGATCTCTGCTTGAGGATGAGGTGCTAACGTTAAAGAAGATTGTGGGAAGCAAGAATCCGGCAGATATGCTAACGAAGGTGGTGACCATAGACAAACTAAAGTTGTGCTCAACTTTAGTCGGCTTACTAGAATAACAGACCGAAGAAGACTACTGTATTGATCAAGGTGTGAGAACATATTGAAATCTGTCCTCAAGTGGGAGATTGTTGAAAAGTCAAAAAGTGTGGCTGAAATCCTGCAAGAAATGGAGCAAAGTATGGCCATAGGACATGGAGCAAAACATGGGGAAAGTTGCGGAAAGTAAGTGGCTGCAATTTTTATTCAAAAGGCCTTTGGAATAGTGCCCATCCTTCAAGTATAAAAGGGGCATTTTGCAGCATGCATTTGAATCATCACATAACACAACACTTCAAAGCATTCTCGGCAGAGTTTGCAAATTATCACCAGCGAGAGCTAGAAAAACTAAGAGAGAATTAGTTTAGCTTCTGGGTGTAATTGGGTTGTGGGTTTTAAGTGACTGTGAGAGAGTTTTGTAAGCATCAGTGTACTTTTATTATCTCCTATTAAAAGATCTGCAGTAGTCTGGAGACGTAGGCATTATTGGCCGAACTCCGTTATCAATTTTGGTGTGTCCAATTATTCTACTTTTATTTCACTTTCACAGATCCGACTTTATGGGAAAGCTCTGCGTATTTTTCCCAACATTAACATCTTATGAGAGTGATTTCATTCTTTTAAGATATATCTTGTGGAGTTTTGTTTATTAATATTTTATGAAATTAGACAAACATAACCCAACATGTAAAATATCAACATTAAAATATATTAACATAATCTGTAATTAATCCACGTATCTCGAAAAGATATTACTTTAACAAATTATACAGTAATCACAATATTTTAAACTTTTCTAAAGACAATAAATGTATTTATAGATTTATTGTTTACATAGAAACTTCAGTATTATGAGAGATTTATTTTGAGAATTTGGAAATTTTATTTACACTTGGATGTTTTTGTATTCATATATTTGTATTTTGTAATGTTTGGATCTTTGACTTTCTAAGTATAAATATTGTGTGTTTAAATATTTGCTTTAATAATTTTGATATTATGTAAATTTTCCGTGATATAATTATTGTTTTAAGTTATTAATAAATGTGTTAGATCGTATAAACAATAAAGATGGTAAATATAAGTATCGTTTTTTAAAAAATTTACATTTATTTACTCAACTATAATCATTTATTAATTTAAATAATGAATACAAACATGAGTTCCGATTATATACAATAAAGTAAATTGAGACATAAACAATAAAGATTAATTAAAGTAGTTAAAAGTATTTAGGAATAAAAAAATATTTAAAGTTATACAAATTAATATTATTGAAATTAAATTTCATACTTCACGTGCATATAAAAAACACATACATACTTCACGTGCATATAAAAAACACATATATTTTTCATCAATATACTTACGTCAATTTACAAGTTTACTCAAATCCTGATCCCTTAATGTTCATAAATCACAAGCTTAATTTTTTCAATCATCAACAATTTTAAAGCAAAGTTTTTCTTGAAGTTTTCAGAAGAATAATTTTTAACAAATTCAATTCTTTTAATTATCTCTTTAATAATTTATTGTTTTACAAACCCAAACAAATCACTCTTCGATTCTTATTTATTACATCATAACTTGAATAAAATATTTCTTCTTTCTTTCTATAACATTCACGATAGACATTAATTTAAACTATGAATTTCACTCAAACAATATTCAAGATTTTATTTTACTTAAATATATTTTAATTATCTTTTATACACAAAAAATTAAATGGAAAATACATAATACGGGCTGAAATATTTTCTGTGAAAGCAATTACGAAAATTTGCACCTGATTCGTAGATAAACAATTTGCTTGAAATGATATTAACATCTTAATTATTTATAATAAAAAATAAAAAAATATTTTTTTTATCAAATTCCCGCGCATGTACGATACTAGTAAAACAACATGTGAAAAACAAGTAGAGTATATATAAAAAATTGAAGATGTTTAATTTTGCATTAGTAAAGAAGAGAAAAAGGTAAGTTTAATAATTAAGAAAAAAATGTATGGTGATAAAATGGACATGAGGAAGAGTTAAGTGTAATGGTGTGATTAATGATATGGTAATTGGTAGGTCTAGGAGCTAGAAAAGAAGAAGAAAAAGTCAACCTAAAGAAGAGACATTTGAAATAGAGGCTACCCTACATTCCAAACAAAAGAAAACACGAAAACTAGGAAGAGCCGAAAGTTTGTGTTTGCATTCACACTGGACTTTGCACGCCCCACGCAACAAAAACAACTGTCCAAAAAGTGAACGTTGAAAAATAGGAGGGATCGGTGGGTGGAGGAAGCAAAATCAAAACCACATCTTATATATCTATTTAATAATAATAACAATAATAATAATAATAAAAAAAATATTTTTTTAACAATTTTCTTTATAACTTTTTACAATCGCACGGGTAGTTTGTAATTAATCCGTTTCAAATATACAAATAAATAAAATAGTGATAGATAATTCACACGAATAATTTATAATTAATCCGTTTCAAATATACAAATTAATAAAATAATAATAAATAATTTGTTATTAAAAAATTGTTAAAAGAAGTTATTAAAATATCACAGTTCTAATAAGCATATCAAAACTGTGAAATTCAAATAATGTTCAAGCAAGCAAATAAATGTGGAATATAATTTATGTGAAAGGTTAAGTTTAAAACTTAAAGGTAAGGATGATTTATAATCAAATATTTTCTTTCAATAATCTTTCCATCACAAATTCATGACGGATCATTAAATATCAAAATAAAAAAGGATCTCATATACAAAATGTTAAGGATGTTAATTGACCTGAAGTGAAAACTAGGAAGATAACGTCCTTTGGTATTAATTTTACTTTGAATGAGTACTATTATTATATGATGTAATCTTTTTTATATATCTTTTCAAGTTTTTCTACATGGTGAGATGTTGTACAATACATATTTTTATATTTTTATTTACACATCAACATTTACAATTTAAAAATAATTCAATTTTTGTAATTAAATATTATTTTGATTTGATTATAATTATAATTATATAAAAAATTTAATTAAATGAAAGGCTAAAATTATTTTTTTGTCTTAAATTTTAGAAGTATTATTTAATTTGTTTTTTTTTTCAATTAAGTGAATTTTTGTGTTAAATCGATTCAATTTACTTTTTCTTCTTAAATTTGTATAAAGGAAGTCAATGTCGTCATCAATGTAATATCTTTAAATATTTTACTTATTTATTTTTATTTTATAATATTTTTAAGTTCTTTTTACAGCTATAGTATCACATGTTACTGTTAGTGTTATATATCAACATTATACGACAATGTCACTATCTTGTATTTCTTTTAGACTCTATATTTGAATTTTTATTTAATTGAACAAAATTATTAATTAAGCGTAATTAAACTTATATATAATGTTAAAATAACATTTTAAAATTCATCAAATTATTCAATTTAAATATTGAAATTAATTTTAGTATTTAATTTAAACTAAAAAATATTTATTTTAATCTTATAGTTTTTTACAAATTAAAAAAAAATTGTAAAGTGACAGTTGTAATTTTTTAATTTTAATATTTGGAATAATTTAAAAAATGTATTTTCCTTTGTTAGATAATTTATCAATTTAATTCTTTTAAAAGAAAAGTTAATTTTCACATGAAATTTAAATTAAATTCTTAATATATTTTACATCTTTTAACTTAATTTGAAAAAAAAAAGGAAATATACTACGAATAAAAATTGAGACGAAATGATTTTTGTTATGATTTAATAGTTATATATTGATTTGCTAATTAATCAAGTGATTGATTACTTTTCATGAGATTTAAATATTTGTATTAACTATTTCATTTCTATTATATTATTATTATTATTATTATTATTATTATTATAATTGTGACACTCGGACGAGGACGGTGAGTGATTGTCGGTGCAAGAGGCACGAAGTGCAAGGGGTACAAACAAGGAGTTTTCAGTGGAAGGGGCACGTGGATGAATCGAACATATACCGGAATGAGAGGGATCTAGAACTTAAAGGAATTGTCGGGGCGTTACAATAATTATTATTTATATTTGATTATTTTTCTAACATGTAATATTGTTATATTAATTTTATAGTTTCATAATGATAATATTGTGAAAAAAGATTTCACAAATATTTTAAATTTATGTCATGTCTTCTAATGGTTGAACAACATATTTCCATGGTCGTGGTCATGCTTAGTTGTGAACAGGATAATAAAGAAAATTTCAAAAAAAAGTGGAAATATAATATGAAAAAGGAAAAAAAGAAAAAGATCAAAATAATGAAAATATAATTTCTTAGTAAAAAACATTTGTGTTGTACTTATCCTACACAAAAGCATCTTAAAAATAAAAAGAGAAGAACATAGAAACACTTTGCAAAATGGTGATTTTGACTATGGTGATATGAATGCCACTTATCTTAATTTTGTTGTTTTTTTCTACATGATGAAGTTTTTATTTTATTTTTATTATAATTTAATTTAAGGTAAATTTTCTATGATATTTTTACTATATATATTGGTTAAAAATATCTATGTGTAATGTTGGTATTATGTATAGGTATAAGAATCTATTTTTCTTTTGTATTATAAAATGTATATGGAACTAAGTGTATGATGAACATTTATTATTATATAAATCTTATATAGTAAGTATTATATAGAAGTATGAATGGAGATGTTTAAATACTAATATTACAGATTATACATTTATTACAAAGGATATGTTTTAAGTTAATGATATATTAAAATATATATATATATATATATATATATATATATATATATTATGTGTAAGAATGTGAAATAAGAGTTTTGATATGGATTTGTGGTTTTGATTTTGTTATAAGTAAAAGCCCTTGTTATTTACCTTTGTTATTAGAAATAACATTGTTCACAAGATAAATTATTTACCTTTGTTATTATAACATTTATTGACGCACACATCTGACTGAAGGGTCAAAATTTCTTTTATAAACACACTTCTTCTAAGTTTGGAGCCTACCCAGATCTTGAAACATTTTAATTTGAAGGTCGAAAAATACTTAAAAGATTTTTTTGTGAATTTTTTTATGGTGTTTTCAGTTCGGTAAGGACATATATGTATAATTTTTAATTTTTCTATAAAAAGAAGAAAAGTTAATATTTGATAAATTAGTAAATTATATATATATATATATATATATATATATATATATATATATATATATATATATATATATATAACTGATAGTTGGGAAATTATGTAGGACAGAGTGAAACTACTGAGCTAATAAAATAATCGTTGGAAATTTTCTCAGTATTTTAAGTTTTTAAATTCTAATTATTATTAATATCCACAATGTCTTACCTTCACAAATTTATTAAACAATTCATATTTTATCATACATTTCTTATATAGTTGAGATAATGAGGTTTAGTGGACGTGGATATCATAAAATTATTAAATAAAATATTTTTAATTTGTGATCATGTTGATGAAAGATTTATGATTCTTTGCGAGTGCCAATCAATTTACAACATCCAAAACAATTAAATTAAATAAAGAAGCATTCAAACTAATCTCAGCAAGTGAAATTTATGAAATCAAGTTGTTGGTTTATTTTTTCTAATAAAAAAAAATTGGCAATAGGTGAAATTGTTGAAACTAAGTGGTGATTGAAACTGGTAGATGAGTTGGGATAGGATTTGTTTGGAAAAGAGCAGGCATGGTAATCATATTATTCTAACTTCAGTCTTATCTAATTAGTCATGGCTTACTTTTTATGAATGTTTTGTGGTTTGTGTTAACAGCTTCATATATATAATGACCAACTAATCTCCAGAAAACGAAGGAAAATGACCCTCCACTGAACCCTAGCACCTTAGATGCTGATGGTTGGGCTCCACTGTAACCAAACAAATTCCATATTATTGGATCAACTAAATGCCTTTCAGATAGGCTTTTTAAAGATTTGCATCTCTTTTATTTATTGTTATACTTATAAATAAATTTAATTCTCATATTTAATTTTAAAATATTTTATTAAAAAATAAAAAATATTGATGAGTTAATTTATGTTGAAAGATGATATAAATTTAAGAATGAATATCAGGTTAGATCTTGGATCACACTTATTAAATCCATCACGCAATGAGATAATTTAGATTCCATCGAGTTTTACTTAATTATAATTAATTAAATTCAATCCAATATAATTGGGTTAGACAGAATGAAATAAAATTATTAGGTAACCCAACCCAATAAACACTTCTGCAATAAGTTAATTGAACTGAAAAAGTATAAAAAGAAAAGTACGTTGGAAAAATATAAAACTATCCTAAAACAAATTGTGTAAACTTATTTTTAAATTACTGTAGTTAGATCTAATGAGACTTTAAGTACTCTTAGAAATTTCAAATCTTTGGACCAATTATGACACAAATCTTCAGCCTGAAATTTAGTCATACTTAAGTTGAACTCTTACCCTTCTTAAATTTTATTCATTAATGAATTTTTTAAAAAATAACAATTACATGACAGATGACATTAAAAAAAGAAATTCAGCATTTTATAGAAAAAAATTCCTATTAGATAGTAATTGACCTGATTTATTTTAGACATTTTTTTAAAGAATAAAACCAAATATAATTCTATTAAAGTTGGACAATAAACAAGAGTGGACTAGCTTTTTTAGGAAAAAGTACACATGCAAAATATCTTTTTGATAGGCAACTCACGTACATCATAAAAAAACAACTCACGTGCATCATAAAAAATGCTTGTGTATTTTTTTTTTCAAACAAAATCGATATTTTAAATCGGTAACATTAAGTTAACATACGTCGAACTTAATGTAATTTTTTATTGTGCACATTATTGATGTGGTGCTTTAATTAAAAAGAATACAAAAAAATTGATGATGTTATATTTAATGTAACTTTTATTATTCACATTGTTGTTGTGATGCTTTAATCGAAAAATAGTACAAATATTCTTTTATGATATTACATGTATGTTTTTCCTTTTGGAGTAATTATTTCAAGAAAATTTCCTTTTCCTTCTTCATCAATCCAAATATCAGGGCTTTTATAGCGTACAACATGAATTAAATATAAAAATAAAATCATTCAACAGTAACTTTTAGAGGAAATAAAATCATCCTATAGATTTAACTTTGATTTTAAATTTAGTTTAACTAGAAAGCTATTATTATCATTATTATTATTGAATTCAATTCCTTATTATTATTTTTTCACCAGATTGATTTACTACTATTTATATTGTGTAATTTTGATTTATTCATTAATTTGATATTAAATGTTTATACAACTTGTGTCGTATAAAATATTAACCGAGCGGTTAAGAATATCTAATTAAATATATTGATAAAGCAGTTATAAACAATCAACCGGATTTTCAGATAATTTGTTTATATCTTATTCTGTTTATATTTTATTGGGCTTATATCAGCTCAGGATCCATGAGGTAAATTATAAATACAAAGCCAGGACCGAAAGCCAAGTATGTTCCACTTACCCATTATTTACCCTAGGTTTTTCACTTAAGCATTATATACTCCCCTTTACTCTCCAAATATACAAACGGTGTCAATCAGACACTGATGATCTCATTAAGAGTAAACACTCTTCAACCATACGCCTAACTTGAGCGTCGGAGTGCCTTTTGCAGGTACATCCTCCCTCGTCAAGAAGGAGACCGATCGGTTTGTGCCAACACCGATCGGCCATTAGCAGGAGTTTGGAAGCGAGCGAGCGGCCCAGACACGTCAGCAGTTAGTCTCTCGGTCCCAGAAATATTTGCAGAAACATTTGGCGCCCACCGTGGGGCCGAGCGTCAAACCCAATGGTGACCACGAGGAGCATGGAGGAAGAACAGAACACCAGAGATTTGATAGCGCAGATGCAAGCGCAGATACAGGCACAAGCAAGAACCATACAGGCACAGACGCAAGCACAACAAGAAATGCAGCAAAGGCACGCGGAGGAGATTACAATATTGAGAGCAGAGCAAGGTCATGTCGAACGGTCAGCTCAACACTCGGAGTCCACAGCCGATCGGTGTAACAACCATCACAATGATAACGATGGAAGTCGTAATCAGCAGCCATCTCGGCATTCTGACCCGAACAGTCGGGGAAGGAGAGAATCGTCCCCCTGCGAACCGATCAACCCTCCAGTCTACTCCCTTTTACGGCGGCCATCATGCAAACTCCAATGCCCGAGAAGAATCCTCCTGTATTGGATAAGTATGATGGCTCGGCAGATCCCGACAATCATCTCAGGCTTTTCACTAATGCAATGGTGTTCTACAGGGACAGTGATCCGATTATGTGCAGAGCCTTCTCCTTATCACTCAAGGACGAAGCATTAGAGTGGTATAACACTCTCCCCCCAAACACAGTGGATTGCTTCGCCACGGTGGAAACCCTTTTTAGAAGGCAATACGCCTCCAATCGTAATCAGGAAGTAACACTAGCGGAATTGGTAAATACTAAACAAGAAAAAGGAGAAACTTTGAAGGCCTTTATGAAAAGGTATATTGAAACTGCACGGCGAGTTAAAGAAGTAAATCAGTCTTTTATCATCACCAATTTGCCTTCATGTCTAAGACCAGGGTATTTTGTTGAAAAATTGTATGCACGACCGCCAAAAACTATGGAGGAGCTCCAAAAACGAATAGCTGAATTCATCCGCATGGAGGATATGCGAATCTCACAAAGAAAGCGACAACAAGAAGCTGAGGCAGGTGGAAGTAGAAAGGACGGTAAGCGACCGTTCGACAATAATGGTAAAATCGGGGAGTTTCCCCGAACGTTTAAGTTTCATCATTGTACAACCCTCAACGCACCTAGGGCAAAAGTTCTTGAAGAAGCTCTAAACGCTGAACTTCTCACACTCCAAATGAAACCATCTCCAAGAAACGCAGATGAAAGGAAGAGCTGTCATTTCCATCAGAATCATGGACATACTACAGAAGAATGCATTACGCTGAAAAACGAAATAGAAAGTCTCATTCGGGCAGGACACCTCCGTAAGTATATACAAGAAACAAGAAGAAGTCCCGAACGGACGTATCGGAAGAACGAACGAAGGCGAGACTATAGTCGCAGTCTCAGTCGTCATCGTGAATGATCGGTTCGTAGAATTATAAACTGAAGAGAGGAATCCAAAACTTTATTAATGTCATATTTAAATTCTTGATTTAGACTTTTGTTATTTTCTTAAACTTTCATTATGAAATAAATAAAATCGAGCAATTCACGCTCAGTCATTGGTTACCAATTTCGTTCAAGAATTTCATAATCAACACTAAAGCTTAAAGTCGAACGGTAAAGCTCGTTCACTAGGAAGCACTCCTAGCTCAAAACAGAGGTAAAGCCCTCTCAACACCGAACGGTAAATCCCGTTCACTAGGAAGCACTCCTAGCTCAAAGCAGAGAGGTAAAGCCCCCTCAAAGCCGAACAGTAAAACCCGTTCACTAGGAAGCACTCCTAGGTCAAAGTCAAAAAACGAGCGATAAAACGCTCTCGGATCATGTTGAAGGCCGAGAGGTAAAACTCTCTCGGTTCATGAGGAAGGACGAGCGGTAAATCCCTCTCGGTTAATGTCGCAGGTCGAGCGGTAAAACGCTCTCGGCTCATGTTGAAGGCCGAGAGGTAAAACCCTCTCGGTTCATGTGGAAGGTGCGTGGTAAATCCCTCTCGGTTAATGTCAAAGGTCGATAGGTAAAACCCTCTCGGTTCATGTTGAAGGACGAGCGGTAAATCCCTCTCGGCTCATGTTGAAGGCCGAGAGGTAAAATCCTCTCGGTTCACGTGGAAGGACGAGCGGTAAATCCCTCTCGGTTAATGTCGAAGGTCGAGCGGTAAAACGCTCTCGGCTCATGTTGAAGGCCGAGATGTAAAACTCTCTCGGTTCATGTGGAAGGACGAGTGGTAAATCCCTCTCGGGTAATGTCGAAAGCCGAGAGGTAAAACCCTCTCGGTTCATGTGGAAGGACGAGCGGTAAATCCCTCTCGGTTAATGTCGAAGGTCGAGCGGTAAAACGCTCTTGGTTCATGTTGAAGGCCGAGCGGTAAAACGCCCTCGGTTCGTGTTTACGTGGAAAAGGTTTTAAAAAGAGCTCTCCTCAACCACCGATTAGAGCGGCAGAAGCTTTCCAATACAGCAAACATAACCTCCCTCAAACTCATAAGTCCTATAGTTAACCACGGCTAAAGCCGAACGCTTAACTCGAACTTGGGGGGCAATGTGTCGTATAAAATATTAACCGAGCGGTTAAGAATATCTAATTAAAGATATTGATAAAGCAGGTTATAAACAACCAACCGGATTTTCAGGTAATCTGTTTATATCTTATTCTGTTTATATTTTATTGGGCTTATATTAGCTCAGGATCCATGAGGTAAATTATAAATACAAAGCCAGGACCGAAAGCCAGGTACATTCCACTTACCCATTATTTACCCTAGGTTTTTCACTTAAGCATTATATACTCCACCTTTACTCTCCAAATATACAAACGGTGTCAATCAGGCACTGATGATCTCATTAAGAGTAAACACTCTTCAACCACACGCCTAACTTGAGCGTCGGAGTGCCTTTTGTAGGTACATCCTCCCTCGTCAAGAAGGAGACCGATCAGTTTGTGCCAACACCGATCGACCATTAGCAGGAGTTTGGAAGCGAGCGAGCGGCGCAGACACGTCAGCAGTTAGTCTCTCGGTCCCAGAAATATTTGAAAACACAACTATATTTACATTATCACTTCAACAAATCCATGCTAACATTGTACTGCACTCTTAGTGATTATTATTAAATGTCAGATATCAAAGTTAATGGATAAACAAAATTTGTATAATTAAAATTGTAGGAAAATCATTTGTGAAAAAAAAAAAAACTATTGGGATGAAACTTTATTAATAACAATACTAGTGCTGTCAAGATGAGTTGTAACCTGCGAGCCAACTTGACCTACCACGGGTTGAGTCAGGTTGGGTTTGAAACAAATATAATTTTTTTATGTAGATTAGTTTTCAACCCGGTTCACTTAGAACCTGGTTCATTTAGATTGAACCCGTGGTGAGCTGAGTTTGCTCACCAACCCACCTAATTTAATTTAATTATTTATTATTTTGTGTTTCAATATTATTAGTTAGCATTTTTTTATTATATTGTACATGAGATAAATAAAAATGTTTCAAGAGAGAAAAATATTATAGATTTATCTATTCAAGACTCTGATATTACATATGGACAAGTGAAACTCTGTTCATCAACTTCGGTTTCATCTAGAACCGGGCGGTAGTGGTTCAATAACGAACTCGCCGTTCACCGCCCGACCAAGTTGACAGGAGTGAAACTTCGTTCATCAATTTGTTTTTCATCTGGAACCGAGCGACAGTGGTTCACTAACGAACTCGCCGTTCATCGCCCGACCAAGTTGACAGGAGTGAAACTTCATTCATCAACTTAGGTTTCATCTAGAACTGGGCGACAGTGGTTCAGTAACGAACTCGCCGTTCACCGCCCGATGTGTAGATGCTTAACGCTTCCAAAGTCGGACGGTTGAGTTGTTGATGCCAAATTTGGTTGAGTGCCTGCAGGGCAGGGGTAGGCTGAACAATTGATGCTGAATGGCTGGATCGTCAAATGGTAGAGAGGTCGAACGGTCGACAGTGTACTTGTGAGGCTAGGTTTGATAAAGTACCTAAGGCCATCGTAAGGCCGAACGGTAGAGGCCACAGGAGGCCGAGAGGTTGGGGCCAGCGTATGGTCGAACGGTTGATGCCAAAAGTAATTAGCAGAGGCCGAGTTACGGCCTAAATGGCCGGATGGTTGATGATGAGAAGGCCAGGGGCCAAGTTTGGCCGAAGGGTTGAGGCTTGATGGCCGAGACCGAGCGGCTGAAGATGTTCACCTGAGGGTCCTGAGAGCACTGCTCACCCTTTCCTTATGGTTACAAATGGGGATGCATGCTTGGCCCCACGGTGGGCGCCAAAATATTTCAGGTATAAGGTTTGGGGATGTCCTACGCTCAAAAGACTCCATGCTGTGCCGAAGACAGGGTAGACCTTGATGACTGGACGAACTTTGAAGACTGGACGGGCCACGTAAATACTTGAAGCGCTCCAAGCTGTGGAAGACCGGACGGTTACCTGTTTGTTGAGGACTGGACGTGCTGGCGAAGACCGAACGGGCTCTCTCCTCTTCTTCGTATCCCAGGATTAGTATTTGTTCTCCCTCCTCGTTCTCCAAGTCGGACGGGCGGGCACCTGTCAAAGGCACTCCGACGCTCAAGTCAGTAAAGTGACCGAGCGGTTATTATAGCAAGTAGACCATGTATTATGCAACCTGTCCAGAAATCATACTTGAGAGCTTTATTTATACCAGTTGTAATGAGTTTTTACCTTTTGTGGATCTGATGATGGCCCAATCATACCTTAATCTCCATTGGGAGTTTTAATGAGCTATTATCGTTAGTAACCAAACCATGTGCTCGACCAAGCTGGTTGGCCTGATGGTTGATTGGTTCGACTGGTCGGCTGTCGTCCTGGACGACCGACATGGTTGTGTGCAGAAGACTATTCAACACCCTAAGTACTGTACGACTGATGGTTGGTTGGCCTGATGGTCAGCTCAAACGGTCGGCCATGCTGGAATGGCTTGATGTTCTGGTTCTGTATAGGAGACCCGTACATATACGATCAAAAATTTCTTTTAATTTGTTTCTTTTTCTAAAATAAATATATGCTAACCAATCTACATAACTAAATTAAATCAAAAAGCACACATAATTTTATAATTATATATATACACAAAATATTATAGATATATATACATGATAATTGATTAGATGTGAAAGTTAAAAAAATAGGAAACTGTTCACAAATGTAGTGGGAAGATAAGAATGATGGTATCCTAATTGCCAATATCTAAATGTGTCTTATTATTGTTCACACAACGCAACAAATATATAATCACGAAGTAAAATATACTGAAAATGAATTTTTTTCTCCACATTCTCAAAATGAACAAAATTTTGAATTGTATACAATCAAAGATTACTTCTTAATTTTTTCTTTTTCTAAAATAAATATATACTATCAATATCCACATAACTAAATTAGAGTATACACATAATTTTTATAATTATATACATACACACACCTTCTTGCACTTAAGAAAAATCTGAGAGGTCTAAAGAAATTTTAAAAACATGGTTTTTTATATCATAATTTGATTTAAAAATTATTTTTTAAATTTTGTGAAGCTTTTTAAAACCTCAAACAATTAGTGCTAAAAATAACTTTGATACATTTTTTTTAAATACCTAAAACAATTAATACTAAAAAAATATTTGAGACTGTTTTTTTATAAGCCTAAAGTAAAGACTTGAGTCAATCCTGAAAATAACAAAAGTGTGAAACAGGAGGAATAAGGTCGATTATTTTCATAAATGGGTTGACAATTCGTAACGAAAAAAATAAAAACAAAAATAAAGATAAACGTTATCTGATGACAATAGAGTTTAAAATAAACATAATTTGAAATAACATTTACACAAAAATAAAAATATAATTTTCTAATTTGAACTCAGCGATTAACATGGTTGGTAGATATATACTTGTAAAGATGTGTGGGGTTGTGTTTGATCTCAGTTACTCTCAACATGATAAAATCGTGGGGAAAAACTGTCCTAAAAAGATGCTTTGTGCAAACATCATATTAACTTTAAGAAAGCGATATTTCTCAATGTCATGTCCACTGCCGGATACGACCATCCGCATAATTAGATGACAATATATAGGAATGCTATCATACGCACATAATCATACATACCACCTACCTCCTATTATTCACACATCAATCATTAACCATCACCACATATTTTATCTTCTAAATGTTAAAATATATTTTATTCTTTAAATTTGAATAAAAGCATGCTTTTAGCTTTTAAATACTATATTCTAAATTTCGAAAATACTAAAAGATTTATTTTATTTTCTAAATAGATTTTTAAAAATTTTAACGACAAAATATAAATAAATCAATCCTCGTAATAGAAAAACGTGCACCCATCCTTATCACAATGTTGATAGGGGTAGCTGATGTTGCATCTCTTTTAAATCTTTCAGCGACACCTATTCTAATATATGAAAGAAGAAAAACTCACTTCCGTACAAAATTAATAAAATAAACTTCATGGAGACGTATAATTTCCAATCGGCACATAGAAGAAAGCAACTGAATCAGTCAAAGAAATGATATTTATGAAAACCCAAAACATTATTGATGATGAAAAAATGTTTTGAATTTTTTATAAGTGTATTAAAATGTAAAAGAAAAATATTAAGATAATTGCACACAATGTTATAACAATTATTTTTCATTCATTTTTAAATAAGAAAAGTAGGAGTTATGAAGTGAAAATTTCCTATGAAAATGTAATTAAAATTGGTGACAGTTTTGGATGATGGAGAGAAGAACATAAAGGTGGTGGTAATGGATCGAGAAGATGAATTTGATATTGTTTTTGAAGAGATTGTGAATAAAAGAAAAGAGGTAGTAAAAGTGAAGAAAAGGAAAAGAATTATGGGACATGCATTAGTTCGTAGAGGGAAATAAGAAAAAGTGGGAGAGGGACATGAAAAACAAAAGAAAAGAGGAAAAATAAAAGTGATGGAGATGGATTGGAACAGTAGAGATTGGGTGGGTGGACAAAATCAAACTCCTCATCCCTCTTGTCTTGTATTAATTCCAGTGATTCCAATGTCCTTATTTTTGTTAACACAGTGTTGGAAGATTGCAGTTTTAAAATAGAACACGGCTCCCTCAAACACTCTCAATAATTTCCAGCCTAATAAACAAATTCAAAGTGAAGCTCTGTGCAGTTTGTTCCGTTACTTTTGTGTATATTATAGGCACCATTGGTGTTAAACTAAACCACTGTCACATCTCACCTAACTTATCAAACACATCAGTTATTAAATTAATCACATGATCAGTTATTAAATTAATCACAGGGAATAAAGTCAATATACGCTATAAAGTTTAACCAATATCATATGCACGTATACATCCCCTCCTCGTGGGCTATTCCCTTCTTTCTCTCTCTCTTTCTTTCTTTCTCCCTTTCTCTGCTCAACAAATTTGAAGTTGCGTTAGATATTTCTACACATTTTGTGAAAGTGCACACATACGAAAAGAAGTTCTCCTACTTAGTGCGATCCCTTTTTAGCAACCGAAGTTCACGCTTAATGAATTTGCCAATCACCTGAGAAATTGAATTTGTTTGGGAAACTGAAATAATTAATTAATAAGAGGAAAGGGGAATAAACGATCGATACATACATAGCCTTAGTCCTTAAGCAGGAGAAAAGTGGAAAAGCAAATGGAGAAGACCTGAAACGAAACGGTGCGCAAGGGTGGCTTTAGAACAGCGAGAATCATGGGATTGGGATATGAATGAATGAGTGATGATGAGGTATTGTGGCGAATCCCGAAGCAGGAAACGTAAAATAAGAGATAAAGAGTGAAGAGAATGCGATATAGCTGGCAAGTGTGGCCCATGAATGGGACTTCGCCATCCCTTTTATCAGTTTACCATTGACGGTTCCAAAGGAAACACCAACAGTTCTTTCGCTACGGAAAACCAAGCCTCTTCTTCCGCACACATAAAAACAACCTGCTTTCTTGCTAAGTCACACTCCACTCATCCTCACTTCGCAATACGTCTAAACTAAATCACTCTTATTCATTTTCACATTTTCTTCTACCTTCCTTACAATAATCCCTTCTCATCTTTAACGCAAATAATACTATTATCAACACCAAAATAATTTTAATCTTTCAGTTAATAAGACCAAGCGAGCTACTTATATCGAACAATGGCTTCAAACATAAACACATTCACAAATATGAGAATTACTAAATATGAAAATAATGGCTTCAAACATAAACACATTCACAAAGAGCAGAACATAAAATAAAAACATTACACCTTAAGACCTACATATGCAAATACTGAATAAAAATATTATTACTCAACATGCAATTTTTCTAGCAAAAACTACAAACTTTCATACAATATTTTTCTAGAGAAAACTATGACTATGAATCCTTCTCATGTCCTTTTTGTGGACAAAACTGCAAACTCTTCTCGTGAAATTTTTTGTAAACAAAACTGTAGACCTTCCCATGACAGACAACTATCCAAGTTCCATATACACCCAAAAAACTTATTAAGTTGTGGTGACAAATTCCAAAACAACTCTTTAATTTTATAGTACTTTTATGTTGCTCTATTTTTTGTATTAATATATTTGGGATTTTGGTGAACACTCACTAAAGAACCAATATATCCTTCCTCTACAAAAAAAGCTCATATGCTCTGGAATAAACATTTGACATGTTACTAACATATGTGCTTGAAGGACTCGTCAGCAAGTTCTAATAATTGTCATTTAAAACTCACTAATACTTAAGATGAAATCCATCACCGACATGGCATCGACCAAACTTGATCCAATCACACATGCATCAACGATCTTATTGTACAAAAGGAATGATCAAGACTAATCTCTCTCTAGAGGCGCAACATGCAAAGTTGATTTTGATCAACATGTCAAACTATTCATTTTCCTCATTAGATTAAAACCTCGTCTCTTGATATCACGGTTGAAAATTATGCAATAGAGAAAATAATATCTTCAAGCGAAAGCACACCCACAAATAAGAGCATAAATTTAAATAAAAATACATAAGAAATTTAATTTGGTTCGACATCTTAAGGCTTACATCACAAAAATATTATTCAGCATTGGTTTCATAGTAAAACTGCAAACATTCATACATTTTTTTTTTCTAAACAAAACTGCAAACTCTTGTATTACAATTTTTTGTGGACAAAACTGCAAAATCGTTCTCATGCAATTTTTTGTGAACAAAACTACAAATCCTCCTCGTGTAATTTTTTGTTAACACAACTACAAACCTTTTAATAACACGCAACTATCCAACTCTTTTACATCAAAAAGACTTATTTAATTGTGATGTCAACTTAAAAAACACTTTCATATTACTCGATATATAGAACTTTAATATCACATGAATAAAACGAAAATAAATAAGAAGAGGGGAAAAATATTCATTTTAAAAGTTGAGAACAAAATTCTTACCAATACTAGATTTTAGAATGTTAGTAATTTGCAAAAAATAGTAGAAATACACTAAATGACATTCATATGCTTAAACTTCTACTTTATACGAGATAGATATATTCCAACTTATGATATTCTTAATATTTTTAATTAGCCTTTGAGCAATAAAATTTGCTTGTGGTTGGTGAGAATTGTATGTACACTAGTACAATTACAGTATACCGCATCGGTCATTTTCATGTATAGACACCGGTTCTACGACCGGTGCATATTCAGACGAAGTAAAAACAATGGATTTTTTATTGCCACCGTCTCGTCTCGTCACCGTCACCGCCTCATCTCGTCAGATCTCGTCTCATCTCGCCTCGCCGCACTGTCTTGGGGATGCAGAGGGAGAAGTCATCTGATGAGAGAATGATGGAGTTGAGGGAGGGGAGACTGGAGAATGGGAGGGGTTGCAGGAGAGGAGGGAGGGGTTGCAGGAGAGAAGGGAGGGGATGAGGGAGAAACGTGAAATGGGAAATGGGAGATGAAACGTTTAGAGTGCAGAAGTATGAATGATGGCTCACTGAAAAGGAGTAACACGTTACGCCTCGGTTATGTAATTAACTGAGGCCGTAGCTCTTTCTGTCTGCTTTACTGGAAAACGTGTAGGTCTTTATGTCTCGGTCCTGTATTAATCGAAGGAGTATCAGACTGTTATGCCTCGGTTTTTTATTAACCGGTGTCGTAAACAGTTTATGCCTCGGTTTTTTGTATAACTGAAGCATATAACTTTATCTTAATTTCCAAACTGCCACCGCATTATTAAATGCTTCGGTTTTTATAAAACCGCGGCATATATCACGATTTAAAAAGGTGTTTTTTTACTAGTGGTATTACTACACAAACTAAAATAAATAAATATAAATATACTTATTTATTCACCTATTAAATTGTGAAGCATATAAAAATAATAATGTAGCTTAATATATTTAATTTCTAACCGTTAAACAAAAAGAAAACTTTTATTATTTTAGATTTCTTATTTAAGTAAAGTATTTTTGTAATAAATTATTATAGTTTTTTTCTCTCCGGATAGTTTCTTGTACTCTTTTTATATAAGAGTTTGACATTCTAGACATTACTATAAAAAGAAAATAAGTATACAAAAGATTCCGGGAAGACTAAGTTAAAACTCATACGGAAGTAGAGTGAATCCAAGAAGAAGAGTATGACTAGTCCTGTTTCTAAGAAGTACATGAGGTATGGACGATTCACATTATCACAATAATAAGAATAGTGTCTATTGTCTAAAGAAAAGTTAGGATAGAAGGTTTCTTCTCTCTTTCTTTTTTTTCCTCTTTTATTGTTTTAAGAATGATTATTTTTTACTAGAGCACTTGTTGTTTTTTTATAGTCAAATATTGTTTTGGATTTATAATTTTTATGTTAAGATTAAAGTTTATATTCCTAATTTTCTATATTGTATTATCATTTATTTTTTTATTTGATAATTATTTCATCATAATAATTTGTATTAGAATTTGTTACATTATTCAACAAATTTGTTTCAGATTATCTATTTATTCAAGTTTAATTGTGATAGCTTTTTTTCATATTTATAGAAAACATATAAATTCCAATCTATTTGTTAAGATCTAAATCATAATACTTGATCATTTTGTGAGCGAGGAAGAATACGTCGGGTAGATCGAGGTTGAGACTGTGAATGCACTTATATCCATTCTATGTTTACTCTCTTCTTTCTCTCATTTTCTATTAATCAATATGAATATAAAATATTGAATATTATTAAGTATGCTCATTTTATAACTTAGCATAAATTTATGGCATAATATGTTCAACATATTATAACATTATAACGTAGTCTTTGATATGCGTAGTTTATTTTGACAAATTGTCCGTTACAATAGGACGGAACCTATTATGACGTAGAAGTTTTTGTACGTTATAATATGTGATCAATTATTTCGTATATATTTTTTTACGTTATATATTAGGTACATTGTTTAGTACATCATAATATATGTTTTCTTAAAAAAAATTGATTATTACATTTGACATCCAATGAAATTATAATCATATTTTTGTATTATCATTTGATCCAATCAATTTATAATCAATATAGCTTCAAATGAACAAATTCAATGGAACTAAAAATAGAATTCATTTCAAACATTAAATTGTCTAATAATATTTAATACATCATTTATACATGAAACTATATATTAAATCCAAATATTACATTAATGTACATACACTTGTAGCCAAGTTTAACACTTAAAATAAAAGAAGTCCAGTAATGTCTTCAATGTATGCAGCTTACATGTAGATTGAATCATTAAAGATCTACAAATAAAATAATAGAGTTAAAACAATATTGTAATGAATAATTGGACAAGTATTTAGTTAATTTTTTAATACCTTACCTCATGATTCAGTAATGTTTGTACAAAAATAATGGTATGCATGTGTTTCATTATATAATACCCACACTCATAACTTATCCCACTGTTTAAATACCGTTTTTCTTCAATGCTAGTGCTGTTTTTTAATTGAAAAATTAGATAATAAATAGTTTTAATTAAAAGTCAATATGAAGAAGACCGAATTTTAGGACTAAGTATAGAATAAAGAAGAGATGATTTCTTTTTCTTAAGATAAGGAAGATTAATAATTGATGATTTCTTTTTCTTAAAATAAAGAAGATTAATAACTGATAGATTTTTTTACAATAATTCAAAAAACTGATAATGAAATTAAAATATTCAAATTGATTTGCTTAAAGGATTACAACTTTTAATAATCTTATGGGTTGATAATAATAAAATTTTGATTGAATAGAAATAAATCGTAACTACACATCAGTTTAATAAACTTTCGTACTCAAATTCTCCTATTATTAGTTACCAATTTGAATCATTATGGGTTTATTATTGATTTTCGCTTTTTTCTTAAGATATAAGTTAGAACGTGATTCACAAATATCTGCATCTTATTATCTATGTGCCATTATTTCCTTTTAAAAATATTTATCTAATCATTATTCAGAAGTCACATTTTTTTTTTCAATACTTTCAGAACGTAAACAATAAAAAACTAGTTCAACCTTATTTTAAAGTCTCATACAATAAAAATAGGGATAGAAGAGAGAATAAGTAAAACGATACCAATTATCTAAATTAACTTTTAAGTTATTCAGCTAGTGTAACAAATATATTATGTTCAAATTAAGACAAAAAACAGATAAACAATCCAAATTGAGAATTTAAATTCTTAAAGTTTGAATTGATTTATTAAACAAGTTATTTAAAAATATAAAAAATTTATATGAAGTAATTCAAATCTAAGTATTTTAAATTTTTTAAAATATTAAATTGCTTTTAGTAAATCTGTAACTCATTATTTATTCAAAACAAACAATGCATCAATTACTGTCATTTACTTCAAAAGTGCTAATTCAACAAATTTGAAATAAAAATAAAAAAAAATTATACAATTTTCTGTTTTAACCCACTAACATGGCTAAATTAGCTTTGCTAAATAAATTATCTTTGCTAAATAAATTTTCTTTTTTCTTTTTTCTGAGTTTGTATCTGCCTTGAAATATTTTAAAATAAATGGACTCCCGAATCTGAATACTAATTAAAGAAAATGTAAAAATTATCAATTTAAAGAAAGTTATTTATTTTTCATTTTATTTGTGAGGGTGAAACCTATTTAATAAAAAATATAATAAATTAAGAAATTATAAATCAAAATCTATCAAATTAAACGAGTTGACTTCTATAGTTGATTACTTGTGTAGCGGTTAAGTTATAGCTTCACGTATACAGGCTAATTCGTAACCCCACATATTATATCTACAAACGGCTTTAACGAATCAAACTTGTAAATTAGTTAAAATTAACGGACTTAACAGACCAGTTTACGTAACCCACCCTTGGATAAATACAATGTTACTGTCATGTATTTATGACCATGAATGAGTCTTAGGCATGTAGGTAGGTCATACATGCCTCATTAATCTAACCCATCCATTCCAATAGCTTCAGTTAATTAATCACGTTAGGTTGGATTTAAATCTCAACCCACTCTTAATTCACAAATTCATTAGTTTCCAAACCAATAAACTCTATCAATATAAATAATTATAATTAATATTTTAATATTTGAACCAAATACACTAATATCATGATTTAACTACTAATTAAACTTTGTCTAATTTTATGTGTTATCATATCAATAATGCCACTCACTCCAGTCCACATCATCAACTCAGTATATTGTATTTGTTTTTTTAGATAACCTTTTCTGTTTATTTTGTAGTGATATCAAACATTTGGCTTTTGTTCATTAATGTCCATGTTTTTATGTGTAGACTCCATTTCTATTACGAGAAATAGTCTGTTTTGTTGCTTATAACACTAAAACTTATTTATATTTATCATCTGAGGCTAACTTTTAAGTCTTCTCAAATGAAATTTTTACTTTTTTAATTTTTTATGTTTTAATTTCAGAATAAATTATTGATTATGATTAAGATAAAGTAGGATTATTGTTCTAGCCAAGAAATAAGAAAATTTATCTAACAACACTCATCATATTCTATTTTTGTTTTGGTTATATAAAGTATTTTCTGGGTTTGTTAAAGTGATTTGCATCTTGATTAGTTGTATTAAACTTTATTACATTGTTCTTCGTATTTGTTCGAAATTATATATTTAATTCACTTTCATTACGATGAAATCGTTTTATATTTATACAAAATAAATATATTTTTGATTTATTTAGTGATTGATATTTATATTTTATTATTTTAATTAGTCTTAAATAACAAGGTCGAAATCTAACTTATCACTTAGTGGTTTGAGAAAAACAGTAAAATGAAACCTAATTTAATTATGTTTAATTAGGTTGGATATTAAAATTTTTCAAACTTAACCCAACTTCAACGATTTAAAAATAAGTTTGAAATCTTTGATGAGTATGCATAAGATAGATGATAACGATAGCATAGGGTAATACCATTTGTATTACAGTGAAAAGAAAAACATGTATCCTATTCGTGTCTGCACAGGTAATAACTTTAATCCTTATTTAGATGATCGTTCCTAAACTTATCGAGTATCTACATATTGCTACGCACACTTTATTTACGATAAAGTCAATAAATTAATTAAAAATATCAATTAAAAAATCCTACACATGTTCACCCTTGGACGAAAGAATAAATAAGTTTTTTATAGTGTTCATGCTTACAAATTTATCCAAGAATTTATGTATTTTTATTTAGTATACTTAATTGTAGTATTATGGTTCAGGTTCAATCCTATAACGGGATTGTCTCCACCTGAATGGTCTTTATTTGATAATATTCTATTCATCTAATAGTAATATATTTAATAAATAGTAGATGGTGGTGATGGTGTATCTCTTTAGGTCTTAGTTTAGCATCTTACTATTTTGTTATCTTTTTGAAAAACTATATAGTCATCACTTTTTACACTTTATGCTTTTTGAGTTGTATATGAATTTATTTTGGTTACATCATTACGTTTTTTTAATGACGGTCAATCAAATCATTTATATATTATGTTTATTTCTTGTTAAATAACATTTACACGGTATTATGTTTTGGTATCAGAGTGACATTCCTTATAAAATATTTAGGTATCTTTAGTTTTTCTTTTATATTATGTTCTAGGATAATATGCCAGTTTCTTTTGAGTTAGATTAATGATTTTTTCTATGTGAGTAGAGTTATGACACAGACCACTTGATTCTCTTCCTCTAACCTCATATATGCTCAATTAGAAAAGGGCAGAAAAAGATAGGTGATAGACCTCAAGCATCAAAGGAAGTTTATGTTATGCTCAAAGTAGAGACAATTGATTCAAATAACCTTATAGTTAAATGTTTTGTGATAGCTGGTAGGAGTTTGTGTATTCTATATGATTCCAGAGCAACACACTCTTTTGTGTCAGAAACTTGTGTTTAAGAGTTGGGTTTTCTTATGACAGAGTTGTAGTATGATCTAGTGATATAATATGATCTAGTGATATCTACTCCAACTTCAGGTTTCGTCAAGATGTCTTATTTGTATGTTAGATGTCCAATGGTAGTAGATGGGTGTGTGTTCAAGGTTAAGCTTATATGTTTGCCTTTACAGTGTTTAAATGTGATCTTAGGAATGGATTAACTATATGCCAATCACATTATTATTGATTGTAGTGAGAAGGAGTTATTGTTTCATAATGTAGAAGAATCTGAGATGTTGATTTATTATCAAGTTTTGAAGGAGACTAAAGAAGGACCATAATGTTTTATCATCTTGACTCATTTATAGGTTGATAAAGATGATAAAGGTGCATAGATAAATGTTGTAAGGGAGTTTGAATATGTCTTTCTAGATTAAGTATCAGAGTTACCTCCTAAGAAAGAGGTGAAGTTCTCGATTGATTTGGTGTTAGGGGCATTACTAGTATTAACAACCCCATATCGTATGGCTTCAACCGAGTTGGTTGAGCTAAAGAAGTACATGAAAGAGTTGTTGGAGAAACAAGTTTTAAGGTAAAATATGTCAGAGTGGGGAGCACTGGTGTTGTTGGTAAAGAAGAAGAATGGTAGTTTCAGGTTGTATGTGGACTACATGCAGTTGAATGAGTTAATTATCAAGAACAAATATCTCTTGCCAATGATAAATTATCTAATGGATTAGTTGCATAATGCAATAGTGTTTTCAAAAATAGATTTGAGATCGAGGTACCATCAAATCCAATAAAGACTGAAGATGTGCAAAAGATAACATTCAAGTCCAAATATGAACACTTTGTTTTTTGTTTGTTGAATATCATTTATATAATACTAGTTTTACTTTATTATTTAGTATGGTAAAATTGTGATTAAGAAAAATTATTTAACCATATAAACTTAAATTCTCCTTGAATCTAATATCAATTTTGTTAACATTGAATATTATCCTAGAACACTATTATTTTTATCTATAGAAGTTTTGAATCCAATACTTTGAATCAAGTTCTTTAACTTGGATTCTTACTTTTGTAGATCCACTTAAGCATTCTTTCACAAATTTATTTAAACTACATCCTACTTGCTGCAAATTCACAACATTGACTCAAGAATTTATTTTCTATGTTAAATAATAAATCAAAGGACTAAACTAAAAACAATATACAAATTTAAGCATCTAACTAGAGAAAGTTTAGAAAACTTAAAATATTAGTCAGATGAAAGACCTATGAAATAATTTAGCCAATACCTAACCGGTGAAATAAAAATAGTTTAACCATTTTTTTTTCAAGAATGAAAGCAACTTATATATCATCACTTATTAATAAATAAGACATTCATTTAATAAATGTTAATAAATATTATAAGAAAAAGATAAAATATAATGAGATAAGTTAAAATCAATTTAAAATATACATATTTTTCTTATTTATAAAAACAAATTTTAACTCATAAAAAACTAATTCACTTTTTCCTATTATCTTCTTGTTCTTAAGAAGATTTTTCAAATAGTTCCTCATATTTTCTCCAAGCATGTTCTTCTATTAACTTTTGAAAAATTCATTAAACCATAGTTATTTAATATAAATTTAAAATATACTAATCATATTTTTTAAATATTATATTTTCATTAAAAAATAATTTATTTATTTATCTATAAAATAGTATAATATTGTTTTCAATTTCCTGTGTTTATGTAGATGGGATACACATAATGGGTGAAAATTTCTTTTTCCCCTTCTGTGTTGAGTTCCTTCCCACTTTCTAAAAAAGAAAATGACATACACATGCATTTAAATAAGAAAATTATTTAAAAAAAGGGTTGTTTGGTACAAAGTTAGAAAATGGAGAAAGAAATGAGAATGCTTAAAATCTAGAAAATGAAATTTTAATTTTACAAAATAAAAATACTTCTAATTTTTGTTAGATAAAATAAGAAAGAAATATATTATTTTTTTCATTTATATAAAATATAAAAAGAAAGAATGAAATAGATGAATGAGGAACATTGAGGATGCATCACGTGATGCGAGAAAGAAGGGATAAATGAAATTATTCACCTTCCGTACCTTATTATCGTCCGGTATTAGACCGTTTTGTTTTCCACTAAAACCAAGACACCCATGAATCGACAGCACATAGCCAGATTCAACGGTTTTAGACTTCACTCATTTTATTAAAATGCACCGCCTCTGGGGCACCTTTGTAATTTACCACTGAACCTTCAGTTTTTTCTGCCTCTTCCAGGGGAGCAAAAGCCACGTGTGTCTACTTTGCACACAACCTCTACTCACGTGACTAAGCCACTCCCTCACGTGATGTACTGCAGATATTTTTCTAAAACATTAGTTAATGACGTCATATTTCTATCTTATGAAAAAATATTGAATAATTTGAAGTTTGACAAGGTAAAAGTCATTAAATTTATTATTCAAAGTCCCTCTTTTCTTCTAGATGAGAAAAAGAAAACTTGTAAGAAGCACATAAATATAGAAATAACTTGTCAAAAAAAAAAATATACACATTATATTTTTATTTTTAGTATAAAGCATCTGTATTATGAATAATATAATTGTAGGTATAGTAAATATTAATAGATATTTTTTCTTATATTAAATTGTAAAAATAATAAATAAATAAAATAATAACAAATAATCAAGTTGAATTTTCTATTTATTTTTATTTACACTATTTAATTTAAACAATTTTTTTATTTTGTCACTTTCTGTATTTTAATTAAAAAAAGCAATTTTTTAAGTATGTTTTTATTCAGTGTTTAGTAAATTTAAGAAGTTATGAATTGATCTAAAAGATTTCTTTAATGAATTTTTGTTTATTAATTATCGAAATTGTCCAGAGAAAAAAAAAGGGACTTAACCGTACTTTAAGGCTTCATAAGCAGGTGTTAGTTAATAAGAGGAGCGTTTAGTATTTATATGGTTGAAAAGGTGAATCACACTGTCCTTGTTCTTAATAATTATATTACAGCTGTCTCGGCCCAACGGTTAGGATAGTGTAAAAGTACAACCCTCCGTATTTTTCTTGTTTTGGGAAATGCTACGCCAGCCAAAAACTTCTTTTTGAATACCCCTCTCATCGACCATTATTTTCCTCACCCTTTCGCTCACTCAATACAGCTGCCAAATGCCATTTCAAAATTATGCTTACTGTAGTAATTATTCACATCACTTTCATTTTGCTGTCCACTACTCACTCACCTAAATATCCATTTACATTTTTATTTATTCCTGTAATAACAGTTGGAACATTTCAGAGACAACAAACACATTTATTTCATATTCTACTAATCCTCAGTTTTTAGATCAAACACTAACAACAGACATGTTGTTAATCAGGCTTATAAATAATCAGGTGATTACTGAAAACATTTATTTATGTTGTATAAATTAAAGAGTTATTTATAAGAGTTATGTCAGAATGTCTAGATGGTATCCAGATTTAGAAGGACATTATAATATGGTATTGGTATAGATACGAGAATTAAAAAAAGGAGAAGGGTATAGTGTAATGAAGAGAAATGTAACATTTTGATAAAGATAAAGAAGGTGGAAAATAATAAATATTATAGTGCATGGAGACAGGAGCAGTGGGTAGGAGGTACAAGTAACAGAAAGGGGTTGGATACGGATCTGTTGGATCATATCTTTGGCATTTGAATAGTGAGTACCATACCCCCATCCTACCCGACAACTTTCTCTCTCGCCCTTTCCCTATACCTTGCTTTAATTATACATCCCCTAATCCCCACTTTCTGCTTATTAATTCATTATTAACATATTTAATACTATCATTTTTTTTTTCATCTAACTGACATATTAATTTTAAATAATTCCGGTTTTGTAAGAGGTACATAATAATAATAATAATAATAATAATAATAATATATATTAAGAATTATTATTGACGAGGAAGATGAGAGGAAGCGACCGACAGGTGTATGTGGAGGAACACGATAGAGGCAGGTAAAGAATACAGGCTGGACTGACAGGAAAGCAGTAATGATTCGCGTTCCGATTCGGCGATTGATCTTGTCGTTTTCTGCCACCTCAGCATACTATGGACCCTTCCCCTATTTTTTTCCTACGAAAAGGACCAAACTTGAAAAAAAAAATATCCCACACGAAATGCTCTACAGCCTGGAATAGTCCTCAGTCAAACTCAAGCAAGCAAGGAACCTCAGCCATCATCACCCAACCGTTATCATCGTTATCTCTCTTTTTTTTCCTCTTTTCCGTTTCTCCTTCTTCTTTTTTAAATTTTTTCATTTTATTATTATTTTAACTTTCAGATTTATGGTTCTCGGCGTTTTCTTTGTCCACATTAATTTAACTTCCACAACTGTTCTATTCTATTCGTGTCCACATCCACCTAGCTCCCAGACACCTCAAACACGTTTCTTTTTTTCTAAACTCACCTCTCATTTCTTTAATGTCTTTCTGCTACTTTCATTTCATGATTTAAGTTTAAACTTTACATTAAATATTAACACATTAACTGTAACCACAGTTTAATTCCATTAAAAAAAAGCTGTCGAAAACGCTAAAATAAACTAATATTTAAAAATTCATCCAAATTCTATTCATCTTTAATGACATAAAACTGGTACAGGAAAAAAAGAAGTCAAAAGTGAGTTTCAAGATTGGAGGCTATTATTGAGTGGAGCGTCGTCTGTGCAGTGGACGCGCTGTTTTGCATGAAGAGAATAGTTAAAAATTACTAGAGCCAAAAACAAAATATTTTTAATTTTTAATTTATTTATGGTTATATTATTTATTCATTAATTTTACTGATGGAGAAGATGTACAGGATCCATTATGTATTTATATAACTTTTTTCAGTTAAATTAATAAAAAGGGGAATTTGAAAGGATAAATGAGTAGGGGGAGAAGAGATGACTTGTGTAAAGGGAACAATCTAAGAATGGACGCGTGTCCAATTACAGCTGTATCCCAACTCCAGAGGCAACCGCTTCCCAGGAAAAACCGGTACCATGAACAATACAACCGACGCTGAAACCCGTAAAAGTGGAACTCCCTAAACCGGTTGCCCCACACCCCATCTCTCACAGATATAAGAAAGCGCAAGCATGCTCTAACGACCCAATGCTCCACCACAATAACTCAACCAGAGAAACCCTTCTTCATTCCCTTCATCAAGCCACAAGACAGTAATATCATGATGGCCGTAAGCCGAAAGGACATGGACCGGATCAAGGGTCCATGGAGCCCCGAAGAGGATGAGGCCCTGCAGAAGCTGGTGGAGAGGCACGGGCCCAGAAACTGGTCGCTCATAAGCAGGTCAATCCCGGGCCGCTCTGGAAAATCCTGCAGGCTCCGATGGTGCAACCAGCTGTCGCCCCAGGTTGAGCACCGGGCTTTCACGCCCGAGGAAGACGACACAATAATCCGCGCTCATGCCCGTTTCGGCAACAAATGGGCCACCATAGCCCGCCTTCTCTCGGGTCGCACCGATAACGCTATCAAAAACCACTGGAACTCAACCTTAAAGCGCAAGTGCGCCTCCATCATGATCGCCGAAGATCCCGCCGCCGCCGCTGCCGGTTTCAGTCCGCAGCCTCTCAAGCGCTCCTTCAGCGCCGGCGCTGCCCTGCCCCCGGGAAGCCCCTCGGGATCCGATGTGAGCGAGACCAGCGCCCCTGGTGTAGTCTCCCCATCGCACGTGTTCCGGCCCGTGGCGGTTCGACCCGTGGTCGAAACGGCGTCGTCGTGCGACGACGGTCCCACCACCTCGCTGTCGCTGTCTCTTCCCGGCGTGGAGTCATCGGAAACCTCGAATCGGGCAGGCGCGATGCAAGCTAATCCCTTCACTATGGCGCCGGTGACGACCGTAGCGAGTCCGGCGGCGGAGGTTGGAATGGGAGCGTTGAATTTGAGTGCGGAGTTTATGGCGGTGATGCATGAGATGATAAAGAAGGAGGTTCGGAGTTACATGGAGCAGCAGAGTGCGATGTGTTTTCAGGGTGTGGACGGTTTTAGGAACGTGTCGGTGAAGCGAATTGGGATTAGCAGGGTTGATTCCTAATTATGACGTAATTAGTGTTGAGAAAAGGAGGTTTATGAGTTATGATGAAGGATAAAAAGGAAGCTGTTTTCCTTTTTATTTTAGGGAATAATATTGGTTAGTGTACAGTTGGAAGAGAGGAGAGAAGACAAAAGTAGCATGGAACGATGAAAATTGAAATTTCATGGCAAATCTGAAATTTCTTTCAACCTCTTGTGCTTCAGGTTTTGTTTAGAAAAAGATAAAAACAAGCGCTACAGAGAGAGGGGTAGGATTTTAAAATCAATGGAATATCCTCAAATTTTCAATATTAAGTTCAATTTATTTTGTTATTTGCTTAAGCATAATGTAAATATTTATTTTGGTTGAAACCCAAAATTAGCAAATAGCGTTTCACGCTCACCAACTAGAACAGAAAGCAAACCGGTACTTTCAAAGTAGTTTTTGTCTGTTATCCTTTTATATATCTCAAATATTGTTAGTTAATCAGTTTATCTATCATTATTTTTATTTCCTTCTTATTCCAACCCCATTTGACTTCATGTAATGAAGCTATTATAATTTATGTTAATTCACTTCTAGTCCTTCTTTAATTTAATTTTATTATTATTATTTTATTTATTTTCTATTTCAATTTTTTAATTTCATTTTCTATAAATTAAACAACGATGTCATTGATAATAATAACGATGCATTTATACCGTGTTATTCAATAATTAGCACAAAGTAAAATTCTATACAGTTATTGTATTAATCTTTTATTAATGTAATTTATCTACTTTTTGGAAATAAAGTTTAGTAATAATGACATAAACCGTCACTATAATATATTAATAGTTTTAATTTTAAATAATTTATACTTTATCTTTTGTTTACTAGTGTTATTAAGGCATTTGCCGCTGTTTTATATAAAAATACGATTTAATGTTTTAATTCTCTTTTAGAAAAGTAAATTATACCCATTCTAAGGTTTAGTTTAGTACATCCAATTACTTTTAGATCATATGATCGTTAATATTTGGTGAAATGTTTTTCAAATTTTCTCCGGCTACCCTTTACATGAACATGTCACTAGGGTTTAAGTAGGCCGTGTTACTAGGGTTTTTACGGTTTTTCTTTCTGCACCGACAAATAAGTGGCAAAATATCATTGTACTCTTAATGAAAATTAAGAAAAAAAACTTAAATTATTTTTTAATCTGTAATATGGATAACATAATTCATAATATATTATTTTTGAGTTAAATATGTTTTTGTTATGTAAACTATTAGGCATTTTTTTTGTCTCTTTTATAAACTTAATCCATTTTTATTATTTTTTAAAAAAGTGATGAATTTAGTTTTTTTTAACTAACATGTTAATTTTCTTCTAACATAGTAAATAATAAGACATATTTTAAACCTATTTAAGACAAGTAAGACATATTTTAAACCTATTTAAGACAAGTATACTATGTCTAAAAGTAGACAAGATAGTTCGATGGCAAATAGTGTGTCATATTTCTAATCCGGTAAGGTCAACAAAACATATGTATTGAGTCCTTATGTTGACAAGATATTTGGATAGTTTGGTGAACTATCCAAATAACTCGGATAACACATTTTCGAGCTCTCTATACTTTTGATAGAGCTATCCTAGTTGTCCATGCACCTTACCGAGCTATCTGAGTCTCCATTTATCTTACCAAGATGTCTAGACTTCTCATAAAGCTATTTAACTTGATATACCTTATTGAACTCTATGAATGTCTTATCGAGCTATTTGACTTCTCACCAAGCTATCCAAATGTCTTTCTAACCTGAGTAGACAATACACATGTCTTGTTGACCTTACTAAACTATGAACGTGACACACTATTTGTTACCAAACTATCTTGTCTTGAACATAGTACATTTGTCTTAAACAAGTTCTGAACATAACTTACTTTTTGTCATGTTAGAAAAAAAAACTAACAATGTCAACGAAGGAGAATTAAATCCGTAACTTTCTAAATAGATATATAAATAAAAAATATTTTTAGAAATTTTGTTGTCCCATTACAGATGTGGCACATCTAAAAATGGATACCGTGACTTTTAAAACACACCAAGAATTGAACAATAAAATTGTCCAATTATATATGTATATATATATATATATATATATATAATTATACATAATAATAATAATAAATTACAGATATGGCACATCTAAAAAACTTTAATCAGTACAGTTTTGTTGATATTGTCACATTATCTGAGTTGAGGTTTTATTTCTAGGTAAAATAATGATTACATCAAATGTGACCGTAAGCATCCAACATAAAACTTCAATTTTAATTATAAAAACAGTACGAAATACATGAATTAAATTTCATGTAAGTTTTCTCGAAGTATAAAAGTTATTTTATTAGTTTTTTAAAATGAGAAAAAATCATATATAATTTTAAAATAGAAAGCAATTTATGGAAGAATTGTCAAGAAGCATAATTAGTTTGAGATGCAGTAGCAGCAGGATAGTATAAAAGCAGCTACAACCAACAATGCTTCAAACTCTAAATGGTCAACGACCATAAATTTGGGGCTATAATTGCTTTCAGATGTAGCAGTGAAATTAACTGTAACGTAACGCAAGGCTCTGCCGTGTTATCAAACCTTCAATTAAAGACTTACATACATCTAATTGGAAACAGCCGTTATTTTCGAGGCATGTAGATTTAAAGTAGGGTCATGTCTAAACTTATATTATATTATAACTACTAAATATATATTATATTAAAAAGTATTTAAAGACTGAGAAAAAAAAATTAATTTATGATTAAATTTTAAATAAAATCAATGTGAAAATTATTTATAAATTAAAAAAGTTAATATATGTATATATAGAAATATAAAAAGTAAATTTCGTAAAATAAAAAAAATATAACGTGTAAAAAAAATATAAAGTAAACTCTTTTAAAAATACATAATAGATTATATAAAAATATGTTGAGTATATTAGTTATAAATACAAATATATTGGTTTAATGTGTATCAGTCTAATATATCTAATGTTAGAGTAGTCTAATCAGTATATGAACACACTCATTTATCTCATTTAATGTGTATTACTATACTAATCTAATATGTATTACAAGATACATATAATCAAAGAATGGTAGAGTTGTCTAATGTGTATTAATAGACTCGTATAATATATGTATAAACATAATCGTCTAATGTACATTACTAGACTTACTTAATCAGTGTATTGACAAACGCAACTAATGTGTGTTACAAAACTCATTTAACCAGTGTATGGATAGACTCACCTAATGTGTATTATTAGACTCGTGTAATAAGTGTATGAAAAAACTTGTCTTATGTATATTCATAGACTCCTCTAATCAATGCATTGATAAACTCTTTTCATATATATTGCTAGATTTGTCTCATAAGTATATGGACACAATCATATAATGTGTATTACGTCTAATCAATGTATGTTCAAATTTATCTAATGTGTATTGTAAGACTTATTTAATCACTAAGTGGACAAACTCGTTTAATGTATTGCAAGACTTCAATAATAATTTCATGCACATGTGACATCAAAATAAAGTAAATAAAAAATTAATTTAGAAATAAAATACAAAAAAAATAAAAAGATAAAATAAATTCTATGCATATGTAAAAGCAAAATAAATATAAATAAAAATATTAAAAAGTAAATAAATGAATAAAAAAGATAAAATAATTTAATGTGACAACAAAATAAACATAAATAAAAATAAATAAATAAATAAAATAACCTTTATGTACATATGGTAACAAAATAAATATAAATTAAAAGTTAAAAAAATCTAAATAATAAAAAAACTAATTTTGAAGACACTTATAATAAATAAAATAGATTTTAAAATAAATTTTTAATATCTTCTTTTTTTAATCTTAAAATAAATTGCGTGGATCATTCAAAATAAGTGGCATTTTTTTTTGTCATTAGGCACCGTTACTTAAACTGAAGGTACTTCCACACAAATTAAAATTTTAGGTTTTATGCGAAGCACAAATTAAAGTTTTAGCAACAACCCCCTTTTTTTTCACGTTTTATGTTTTCATTGTCGTTTTTTCTTAAATTCTCAGGCCACTACAACAAATTGTGGAAATTTGGTAAGGGATTGTGCAAGAAACTTCACCACTAAAGAGATTGATATACCTGGATGATCAGTGTAAATTACTATTCAGACCATTTAAAATAATACATTTTTTTTATATTTTCAAAAATTGAATATTATAAAACATTCTCACTTAAAACGTATTACAAATCTTATTCTAGTTCACAATTTTATGATTGTGAAAATATCAGAATATAAAAAGAAAATGCTAAAGAAGCACATTTTTTAGATAGGGTAAATAATATAAAACATACAATGTGTATAAAAAAGTTATCTTGATATAATGGCTAGATTGCTTTTTTAATCTGTATAGTCATCCTACAGAAGGGTGATTTTAATCTTGTAACTTTAATGATTAAGTCTTTACCACCTTTTCATAACAACGAAATCTAATTCAGCAACTAATTCTTTGTTAATTTTTAACTTTTAAATTGACATATTGCATTTTGTGACATAATATGCCATAAAATGGACAAACGAAATCGTTGTAACGTCGCAAAATCCCATTATCATTAGCTCATTCGATTAATAATTAGACTAAATATATACTTCCAATGAACTATCATTTCATGACGTTATCACATAGCAAAATGTCGTCTACACGTCAGACCATAGATTCAATGTTATTTTCGGTTTGTCCAAAATGAGACATTTACTTATTATGGGACAAAGAATATATTCACACATAGAATAAACCAACTGGCCATTTACTTAGATCAGTCTTTAATTATTTCATACATTTACCATCAAATTAAAAACATAAAAAGAATAAATGTAAATAAAATGTATCAGCGAAATCGATCAACATCTTCAATAAATAAATAAATAACTTAAATGTCTTAATTAAATGACTTGCCGATTTAACATCACAATTCTAAGAACATTAGTTGCACACACATCATAAAAACAGTTGAATTTACTGTTTGGGCAACGAAAGAAAAGGAATATTGTAATTTCTAAAAGGGTTTTTTCTTTCTTTTTTTCTGAAGAGGCTATTATTATTCAGGCCACGAAAGAAAAGCCTTTCGTCGCAAAATAAATGCTTAAGATGTAATTTCTAAGTAAATGAGTATTAGTAAAATGTTCTTTGCGTCGATATTTCTTCATGTCAATATTTATTTTGTGACTGCGAAATGTATATGCACGTTTCACCCTTAAATTCCATTTTATTATTCCATTTAAATGGGAAAACGAAGATTAAATAAAGAGAAACTAACAGAAGGCATTGTTCAATTTTCTGAGATGAGAAAGATATACAAGAAAAGGGATATTGACACTTTTTTCAATACACTAAAAATATGCAATAAGCTACAACACTACGTTACAAATTCGCCGTTATGATACTGTTTGAGCCCGTGATATTTGTCTTGAGAGACAGAAGACTAGATTTAATCTGGCTAATCAAATGTAAGATATCATGCTTCCATGACCAAGATGGCTCATTTAGAGCACGTACGGAATTGAGACACACAAGCAAGGTTCCACCTTCATGTAAAAGAACCTGCATATGGGTAAACAAGGGACATGATTATAGAGCAACCGAAGAAGAAAATCATGCAATTAAGGTAGTGGGAGGGACCATTCAAACGATGAAGACAGTATTCTGAGACATGCTATATTACAAAGTAATTAAAAGCCTATGCTTCTCTTTCAGTTTGAAAACTCAAAAACTATTTTTAAATCAAAAGATACAATTGAGATGCTTCTCTCAATGGAAAACCAACATACATTCCCTGGCAGGGAACGACAATCTAAACAATCACTACAATAAGTTAAGCCGAGTATACTTTAATTATAGAGGTAGCACCTACTAAATTCGATTTACTCATTTTTAACGCCTAGGGTGGGGAGTTGCCTAAACGAAGTGATATTGGTATGGACACAGCCAGTGACAATCTCTACTAAAATAATCGTAATTTCAGAGATTTGTTACCGCAACCAGATAAAAATATGCTTGTTCAAGTCATTCGAAGTATTTGCACATGGTGCCACCAAAGGCATACAAACGTTCTACAGCAGAATAGCAAAAAGATAATTTAAATTGAATTTTCATACCGTTAACCACAATGGCAGAAATCCCAAAACTGATGGAAGGGAAGCTATAACTATGGACGTCAATGCCAGAGCCACATTTTGTTTAATCTGCACGTACATTCAGATATTAGTCAACCGCATCCAAGAGCTGATGAAATAATGTATTGTAACTACTGATATAAAACTACCAGTGAAGTTGTCTGGCGAGACTTTGCAATACAAAATGGCACGGCAGAAATGTTTTCTCTAAGCAACAATACGTCTGCAACAGCTATGGCTGTTGCACTAGCACGGTGAGCAAGAACTATCCCAACAGTTGCTGCAGCTAGTGCTGGGGCATCATTGATGCCTTCACCCACCATAATTAGGCCTCCTCCTGTCAGAGGTATAAAAAAATGGCTTAAGAGAGCAAAACATACGTGTAAAAGACATCCAAGCAATGCAGTTAAAATATTATGTAGGAACCTATTTAAGAAAATACTCTCATCGTAAACAAAATGATAAGTCTCATAACTAATCAACAAAGGTACCACAAAACGAGACTTGAAAGTGAAGCGTGTAAAAGTAATATTTTAAGCTTGAGCTCTGCACAATTTACTTGTATAGTTGAAGCAAAAAAACAAACTTATATTGGAAAGGAACCATTAGTGTGCAAGTACCCCAAAAAAATAATAAACATGAGTAAGCATTACAGAAGACAATCCACAAAAGAAACAGTGAGGAACTAACCCATATCCCTTGAGGTATCCTTCACATGACTCAACTTATCCTCAGGCTTCAGGTTGCAATGAAACTCATTGATGCCCACAGCACTTGCAACTCTCCTCGCACTAGAGTCGTGATCTCCGGTTAACATCATCACGCGAAACTTTGCTTCATCTTGCAATTCTTGAATAACATTAAAAACCCCAGGACGAGGTCTATCCTCTAAATGAATCAATGTTACCTGCATCAAGTGACTAGTAAGTTAGGTTCTGGTGGATACTGTTGAGAGGGAGACAGTAGCATGTCAAATGTGGAAGGCTCAATGTGTTTAACTTAATGGAGGGTGGGTAAGCTGTCCGCTTCTCCAGCTGGACAGAACTATGAAAAAGCTTAAAGCATCATCCCTTCTTTCCCAGAAAAAAAGATTAGTAGATTACAGTATAGCACCTTCTGATTAACTGAAAGGGCAGCATGAACATATTCACTTCCATAAGAAGATGTATTAACCGCTTCCTTGATCTTTTCTGACTCATCTTCAGATTGACAAAAAGAAGTGATGAAATCTATAGACCCAAGTGATGCTTTTAATAGTTTGGCATCTCCACTTCCTGACTATAATGAAATGAAAACAAAAATTGAGTCATTTTACTTGTTGTTCACAAATAATATGAGAAAAAAAGATATGGCTCCGCCAGTTGCTCAAGCATTTCAATTATTCAATGAATAGTCTTCCAAGAGACCAAATTTTTCTAAGACACTTACATTTTTTTTAAAACGGGAATCAGAATCAATTCCTCGTTTTCCACATCCATGTTGGGTGTAAAGAAATGCTTGCACAGCTATGAAGTTTATTATGTAAGATACAGGAAGTTCTGTGTTTTTATCTACATGAATGGGAATTCTGAGTATGAATTAATATATTTCTAATTAACCAACATTACGATTTCGTTTCAATAAGCTTCTCCGTAAAACTCAAATAAATAACAAAGTGAAATAAGTTTCTCTCATAAGCTAAAATTATAGCTTCCACACATTTAAAATCAACTTTTTGATAAATTAAAATGAAAAAACTTCTGCAAATTAGTTTGATATACATGCTAATTTTAGCATATGGAAAAATTCATTTCATTTTTCGTTATTTTCTTCTCCTATAATTGTTTATGAAAAAGCTTATCTAAATTACACTGAAAATTTAATCATTACCATCTACTGGATCCTGTAGCATTGGAAATAATATTCCATATGGGATTGTTTTTGCTGTCAAATCACCAATTATACCCTTTACATGGTTACTAGACACTACTAAAGAGGCATATTACAACATTTGTATGGTTTTAGCCGAAATCTTACAAAATTTGGAGCATACTGGTTGGGTCAAATTAATATGGAATTATTGTCTCGTGCCCATTTTATATTTTTTGCCCCTAGTTAATGCTTTCTGGTTCAGTTCAAATAATTTATGCAACTTCAATATTTATTGGTCAACATAATTTTAAAAAAAATGTTTATTCTCCTTGGTATATCATGAGTTTCTTAATTTTTCTACATAGGATACACAACTTAATGGGTCTGGCTCTTTATTTTCGAAAACTCTTTACAGATTCTCTGGTTCCACAGATTGCAATTTTCATCCACTTAGCCCCATGCTGCATTAAATATTTTCTCAAAGGACTTTCCCATTTGCCCTCCATCCTCAAGAAGAATATACTGCATTTTGCATAAATGGATGCAGCATGTGCCTAAGCTTTAGAAATGATGGAATCCCTCCCAATAATGAGGCTGTAATCCTTGATTGTGAGTTACCTTACCTCATTCAAGGACCTCAAAAGAAATAATAATATTATTTCTTGATTGAAAATAAACAAAAGGAACTGCCCACTTTTTTCAAGAGCAGATTAATAGTTTTGAGTTTATACAAAGCAGAACGATGCTCCTTTCTACCAAGGGATGACAATGAAAAGATTTTAGATAGGATACTACTATACCTACGTATAAAAGAAAATGTACTGATTTCAAACCCAAACTTAAGTGGACAGCAACTTTAGGTCCACGAATACAGTTTTAAAGTGCTTAAGTGCTAATTAGGTTTCAGAGCTAGTAGTCAATGTTTTGAAAAATGTTACTTGCAGATAGTTCTAAATGGAAAAGGATTCCAAGCAAACCAGAAAGTTTAGTGAAATATCATTGAATGCAGCACCGTAGAGTGAGTCGGTGATACTCAACTGTTGGGAATAATGGGACTTTGCCTACATCCTACATTGGGACTTCAATATTATGATCCACTGGTGTGGGATGTTTTGGTGGATTATTAGGTGCTTCATTCTCCCTACATAGCTTTTAAGAATGAATTCCATGAGTTATTGGGTGCTTATTAGATAAATCATATGCTCGTATCTAAACCCATTGTCTGCATCCATGTTATCACCAATAAAAATGCAATAATAGAGAACAAACCTCATGCAATATGCCTGATGAGTAATAAATACAAACTTTGCCTTCATAGACCTTCCTTGGAGCCCCCTTAATATATTTCAGAATGTGGATTATTGCATCCCACTATCCTAAAGGAAGACTTGTGAGATAATTTAGTTTTTAAATCAATCTTTCCTATATTTATAGATCAGCTCTGTCTAATTAAGCAAAATTTCGGCATGTGATCCATAGGAGTTCCAACATGTTGAGTGCTCATTAAGTTTGTTTTATCTAAAATACCCATTGCATACTTCAAGAAATCACATTACCATTCTTGGATTATACTACTTCGAGAAGAATTAAAGTCAACCACCAAGATCTTTTATCTATAAGGGGTGACAAAATCATGTTTGATTGGAGTAAGGCCACTGTAGTCAATACCCTATAATAACAATGTTGTCAACAAACATAATGAAGTAAAAGCAGTCTATAGAAAATGTGGCAATTTCAAATATGATAGTTTACTTCACATTGAGTCATATAAAATTACTAAACAGTGCTAACTCTATAAATCTCCATACCCTTAGATTTTTGAGAACATATAAGAACGAGACTGTAAAAATGTTTTGAAAACCATTATTAGCCTATTTACTTTACTCTATGTGTGTAATTTCCAGCAGTCTTAATTTATAAGCACTATTTTTTACTTAAGTTTATTATATATCAAATAATTAAATATGTTTACTTCACATTGAGTCATATAAAATTATTAAACAGTGCTAACTCTATAAATCTCCATACCCTTAGATTTTTGAAGAACATATAAGAACTTAAAGAGACTGTAAAAATGTTTTGAAAACCATTATTAGCCTATTTACTTTACTCTGTGTGTAATTTCAGCAGTCTTAATTTATAAGCACTATTTTTTACTTAAGCTTCTTATATATCAAATAATTAAATATGTTGGCTTGTAGTGAGCTGTGCACTAAAATACCCAAACCCGCACTAGTTTTAGCAACTAATTCATCTCTTCGTTGTGCACAATTTGTAGGTGCTAATCAAAGTTTGAATCCAATTGTAATCCCTATTTCCGCACCTCCTCTGAGGCTAAACCTATACCCTATCCTCTCTAACTAGCTAACTACCACACCAACTGGAATGACAACAGGTATGGGTAGTAGATACTCACTACCAGGTCCGCATGTAGAGAACTATCAATGAGTTTAAAAAACACTTGCAGATATTTATGGACATTCAAAGAAATTAAAAATAGATACTTTTTTCTTTTTCGATTATACAAATAAAACATACGTTCAAAAATATAATTTTAAATGCAAATTAGTCTATTAAATTCCAAAAAAATAAATTTAGGTAAAAAAATTTCTCATTAAAATGAGTAAAATAAACTAACAAGCTACATCAAATAAATAAAAATTATAAAAATTTCAATTGATATTTTCCTCATCAATAACTTTGAGTTGACCACCTTTAATTTTGAAAGAGCCTAAAAGAGAAAATAAGTTAAAACTATCTTATTGAAAAGTTTCTAATTGAAAAGATTAATTTAGTTACCTCAATATAAGAGTATTTATATTACTTTATGGGCAGTGGGTACCCAATACTGCGGGTTCCATTATATCCATCCCCACCTGTTCAGTATACAGGTAATTTAAGAAAACACGTGTTCGCTGATAAAGGTACTTGTCTAGAAAACCCATTAAATTCCCATTACAGGTTCTACTAAATACCCATGACAGGTTTATTCTCATATATGGCTATTTTTCCCATCCCTACTCACTAATTGTTCTAACTAATTATAACTATTCATACTTTACTATTACTAACTTGTAACTGACCATTGATATTTGGAAATCTCTAAAATGGGTCCCATTATAATATATCCAGTGCACTTGCTCAAGCGTCCAAATATAGGGTATTCCATTTAGTGAACACATTTTATTTTCCTGGCTTACTCTTCAATAAATATTAATGTTACAAATATTTATATTTCAAATGCTCTAAGAAACTGTCACATCACTGCCTTAAAAGTAACATCCTCTCATCCCATAAATATTTCAGTATTGTTGTCCACATTTTTAACTAATCTTAACTAGTAACCTTCTTAAACGTAACCTCACACTACAAGACTTCACTTCTCTGCCATTTATTCAACCTTTCATCTCTCTCTTACTATTTTAACTTCTCATTTTTCATTCATGTAAGGACACCGGTATGTTTCTCTTCCTCTCAATCCAAAACCTTTCTAATTGTTTTTGTCTGTTACACATAAAACTAATATTGATATAAACATTAAATTTTTAACTCAATAAAATAAAATAAGATAGCATGAACAAAATGCAGACACACGGGCATGCAACACCTGTGTTTCCGCTAATATAAATATAAGGAAAATCAGTGCAAAATAATGAAACTCAAATGGAGGTCTCTGAGAAATGTATGCAATATGAGCTTGAGATACTAACAATACATGGTCATGTCTACTTCAAAATCTCACTTTGTGATGTAAAATGAATATTTAAGTATCCGGTTAAGCAAATAATAACATCATACCTCAATGTTGTTAACCGTAGCAGTAACGCCTCTACCAGGAAAGTATTCAAAACTCTCAACGGAAATAGATGGGAGGTCTTTGCCTTCACTATGGTCAACCACAGCCCTGCAATTTATTTTACAGAAAAAGAAACGCATAAGGACTGAAAAGAGATTATCAGTTTAATATCACACTTTATTGTTACATTTAAGACAAAAAAAAACTTGAGATTGAAATTGTAAAATAATTCTTGAGGGTTTGATTGATCCCTCTCATAATCTTCTATTTATAAAAATAAATTGATAAAGAGTACATGATAATTAGGGCAACCTTAGACACAATATAATCATGATAAATAGGATAACCTAGATACAATATAATTATGATAATTAGGACAACCTTAGACACATTATAATCATGATAAATAGGATAAGCTAGACACAATATAATCATGATAAACTGGGTAACCTAGACACAATATAATCATGATAAATAGGATAATCCTAAACACAATATAATCATGATAAATAGGGTAACCCTAGACATAATATAATAATGATAAATAGGGTAAATATTCTAACAGAACCAATCCACCCATCCCCTCTTGGTTTTGTGTCCGATTACACGCTATTAAACATTCTGAAAACAATTGGAACCATAGAACCCTCCCCTCTTGGTTTTGTGTCCGATTACACGCTCTTAAACATTCTGCTACGCAATACCAATTCCTACAATTGGAACCATAGACAGGTGATAATCCAAAACCACTTAATTTTCCCTAGTGTTGGGCCAATTAAACTAAGGAAACCCAAGTAAAAACAATAGAGTAAAATAAATAAACAGGAGAAAATAAACACATGCAAAACACTTACTGCTGACTTATTTTTATTTTTAAAAGGTCATGTGAGATTTTAAGTGTTTACTAATTCAAACATAACCGACTGGAGACCCACAAGGCCCAGTTCCATCTATCTAATTTTGTTTTTTTAGACTAGAGACCTACAAACCGTATTAGACCCTTTTTTCGATTATGATTCATCAAAAGAGCAAACCATTGATTCCCACCTGATCTAATGTACTTTGCCTTTGTGAATAGTTGAAACCTTGCCACCTCTTTTATGCCCAATCTACGGCACAAGACCTATGATGTGCAAGGTGGACATAATGGAATTTCTTGTGGCTCCCCAACGTGATGCTATTGTAGTTGGTTAATACTAAAACCCACCAAACTATTTCACCACAATAACCAATATTTAAGCTTCATTTTGCTTAGGGTAAGTCGTTGACTAACTTGGGAAGATATCACAGGCTAGTTGATAGGCTAAGTTATACTACTGCAAGAAGTCCAGATATTCTTGTGTTGCTTCAGTGAAATTTCTTCAATCTCTTTAAGATAGTCATTAGGATGCAACTATTCATTCAACTAATCAAATGATCTTTTGGTCAAGGTTCATTATATGAAAATACACGTTGGGTCACCTACTCAAATGTTGATCAGAATAGAAGTTCGTCATTCCACCCCAATATAATGTGTTTATGTAGGAGGTAATATTGTCATAGGAAAGTAAGGAGCAAGAGATTGTAGCTAGATCTCGTGTTAAAGTAAAGTATCAGGCTATGGCCTTGATCACCTATGAACTTATTTGGATAAAGCAATTTATTCATGAATTAAAATTTGTAGAGGTCTCTCAAATGAAGTTTGGTCATAATCAGATTGCTTATCGTATTACTTCCAATCTGATTGTGATCCAAGTACTACGGATATATGGAGAAGCCTATTAAGATGTATATCCAATGCTCACCTTCGATAAGAAGCAGAATGGGAAGGAGTTAGCTACAGGAGAGAAAAGATAATGGAATCTATTATATAAGAAAATAAACGAATATTGAAGACAGGGTTTTATTTGAATTGTAATTGGAGCTCAAAGGGATTCTTTGGTTGGAAGCTTAGTCCTTTTCTTTTTGCATTGCCTCTTACTGCATGATATATTGAATTTGATAGAAATTTCCTATCATAATCCAATATTTCATGAGGAGCAAACATATTGAAGTGGATTGTTAGTTATTAGAGAAAAAGTTATTTTTGCTTGTAATGTACACTAGTTCTATTGAACAACTAGCTAATATTTTCACTAGGTCTATTAAGGGCTCCTAAATTATGTTTGTGTAACAAGCTTTATAATCTATATGCTCTAGCTTGAAAGGTGTTAGATATATTATCTTTATTTTATATTTATCTTTTATTTTTAGTTAGTTTGTTATTATTTTTTCTTTGTATTTTGAACTTAGCCCATATTTCTTCTATTATAAATAAAGGACTCTATGTGTATATTCAACACAAGGGAGCTTAATATCATATATAGTTTTCACTATATTCAACTTGGTATTAGAGCGAGTCGATCCCGCTCTGGTTTCTGTCTAGCCACCGCCGCCACCGTTGGCCGTCCACTGCCGCCGTGGTAGTGTTAGTGTACTATAGTGGTATTTGGGCCATAAACCAATTCTCCTATTGTCATTAGCCGAATAAAATTCAATTCCTAGAGGACTCACAAGAACCACAATTGTAGCTAGTAAAAGGACTGCTTATAACTTAAAAAACCAAAGTTTATTCAAAATTTTACCTTCCAATAGGGTGTGTAGTACCCTTTTCCATAGCTGCAGCAACCGCAAGAGCTTCTTTTTCACAGGTGGGAATGCAACAGGAAGAAAATTTTGATTCATTGTTTCTAAAATGATGACCATAAATTGGTTCAATTGCCTTGAATACAAGTCCACCAGTTGTCAATGTCCCTGTTTTGTCAAATGCAATAGTACGACAAGAAGCTAGAGCATCTAGAACATGCCCACCTTTGAGCAGTATTCCCTGCAAGTTGAGGTAACTGTCATACCCACCATAAAAAAAAGCATTCCATACTTAAAATTTTGGAATAATTGGATCAACTTTCTACTTTACTCGAACCAACATATAAACCCTCTAAAGGAAGGACTTAATTTGTGTAATGAAATGCTTCCATTCAATTCACCTTATTATTGACAGAACTCATAAACCATCTTTAGTCAAGCAGTAAAAGTAAGTTTCCTGATCTTAAAGACTAGATTTTTTTCCTTATTATAGAACAAAGCAAACTTGTTCATGGCTTAGTTTTTCTTCAATCACAATTCACAAGGTCGGATCAAATTTTATGCTCATATTTAGGGCTTACATGATTACTTATAATAATGTGGCTGTGTAAATTGGCACTAGAAAAACAACTCCTCCATGTACAATAATTGACATACAAAGCTTTAGAAGCTAGTTATTTGTGTGACAATTAATGAAAGCTCTTTCATCTTTCTCAAAATGGGTAAATAGAAATTTAGATGCTATGCTAATTAGTTAAACTTATTCTAAATAAAAATATTGCACAATCTAAATTAAAATACAAGTCTACCTCTCCAAATCCAATACAATCACAAGCAAAATATATTCAAAGTCAGAACATTCAAAATGCATGTAACAAATGGCACAATACATGTCCCAAATAACCTTAACAATTACTTTCTTTACATAATAAAGATGAATATGGAGAGTTTGACACTTCAAATCTTGGACAATTTGACAAAAATGATCAATAGTTGTGTAGATTAGGGTTATGCAAACATAATATACTAATAGAATTAGAATAATTATTAATTTATTATTAATGTTGTAAGTATAAACATACTAGAAACACATTCTTCTTTTGGACTCACCCTCTTTCATTGATTAAAATTTATTAGAAATTACAGAAAAAGTGATTCACATCTAATTCAATGATTTTCTCATTTGAATAGTTTTGAATAATTTTTAATCATTAAGACAGTGCGAGAAAAATTGAATTCCTAGCACTCTTCTTATATGTATATTGACTTAGGTTGAATTAATTGGGTTTCAAAATCATTAACCCAACACATCCCAATTATAATTTCATTGGATCATCCAAAATAAACCTAGATCAACCAATGACGCAACCCAACCCATATTATGTTAATGAGTTGATTGGAATCACAGGTTGACACCTCTAATTTATTACATGATGTTAAACTTTTAAATATATTTTGACATGAATTTATATAATCGAGTGGATAACTGGTACCTTTTTGGCACACGAACTGATTGCTATAGCATATGCCAATGGGGCCACAGCCAAGGCACAAGGTGATGCTGCCACCATAAGCCCTAACGCTCTGTAAATTGAACCTCTGCAAGCTACATCAACCAGACACTAAATAAGATGAAATACGGAAGTTACATCATATATAGATATGCATCAACATATTTTTTGGACACTAAATCCTTTTAACAAAAAGGATAGCAGAAAAACATGGGAATTGAGAACTTTATAAATTCGAGATAGTTACTATAGCATAACATCAATAAATAGGAGACTTTAGTACGACTTGTTAAACAATGTCACATATCTTGCCCAAGTGCATCGAAGACAAATAAACAAGGGCTACACCCATAATTAAGATGGTTCTGAAGTTGAAGGGAGGATTGCATGTGTATGAAATGAGGAACTAAGTGGGAAAGGTAATTGGAGTGCCTATCCTCACAACAGAGAAAGATACAAAAGAAGTTGCTAACAACCTGAGTAGCTAGCACAATATCAATTAGAAGGAAAAAGGGGAGTAAATAAGTCAGTTACTAAGGTAGAATAAATCTGAGGAAGAAGAGTGAGAAGTTGTAGAAATGAATTGAAAAATGGTGAGGTTTTGGGAAGCAGTGAGATATTTTGTGCATTTGCAGAATCTCTCTAGTAAGTTTTGCATTTCTTTTCCTGCTCTTCCTTTGTGATTTTAGTAAGCAAAGGCTACCTTTGCCTGTAATGTAATTTGTAGGCAGCTTGATCATTGCTACTTTAATTCCAAGTTTCTACGAAATGATTATTGAAGGAAAGGAGTGAATTGCATACTAACTCCCACACAAAAGAAAAAGTGACAACAGGAAAAAAAATAATCAGTAATCAAATTTTTAAATTTATTAACTATATCAATCAATGCAACTATAGTAAAAAAATTCAAAAATTACCAGATGTACTAATGAACGGCCACTTAAATAGAAGTGGTCCAATAACAGCAATTGCAATGGATAGCACCACAACAACTTGGCTATATCGTTCACCAAATTCATCCAGCCACCTTTGAAGTTTAGGTTTATTTGACTGTGCTTCTTCAGTCAACTGAACAATTTTGCTGAGAGTCGATTCCTTCCAAGTTTTTGTTACCTGCAATCAATTTTTTTGTATTATAAGGTTAGTTTCCAACAAAAACCCACTTAGAAGTTTAAGTGTTGAACAAATGCAAACTATTACAGAAACACTAGTACCACAATATCTAGTAACTTGTCCATATATATCTGTGAGAATGACTCATTGCCTTAATTTTCAATCCCCATAAATGGAAAAACTAGGTAATGACATGTGATACCTGTAATTAATTACTTTCAGAATGTGGATTTTGCCCTAAATCCTCCCCACAAAACCAACAAACATGATGGTTATCCCCCACTTACATGCTTTTTTTGTTTTATCTATAGTCAGTAAGAGGCTTGGATTATTTTTCCAATACTACCAATATTATTACCACTTTTCCCAACGTAAAATATAAACACAACACTTTGAAATTTAGTAGAATATACAAAAATTGCTGAAATCCCTAGAGATTGATGTACAGTTCAACATACCTTCAAAATTATCCTCCCATCCAAGTTCCTTGCACCACCAGGAATTCTGTCTCCAACTTTGGCTTCCAAAGGTTTCACTTCCCCTGTCAAGTGCTCGATGGTAATTGTGGCACTGCCTTGGAATACTTCACAATCTACTGGTACAGACTAATCACAACACCATCCCCATTATACTTCAACAATAATCTGCTGTCTAAAATTTGAAATTACAAATCGTGCATGTATGAGTTTGTATGAGTTTGTGTGAGTCTGTGTTGTTTATTAGAAGATACTTAAGGTTTGACTACAACTAATTATTTTTCCTTATGCTCTTTCAGGGGGAGGAAAGGGAAACGTGAAAAATCATCATTGAAAGGAGACAGAGAAAATGAGACCAGGAATGCTCTTTAAACGATGAAAGATACAGAAGCATTTTGAATTTTTTTAATACAAAATAATATTGCAAGGGAATTGACTGAAAACAACTACTGAAGAAAGTGAGAAGATTATAAGCCAATCGTTCCAAACAAGTTTTCAACATTTGATCCGTAACATTATCAGCACCCAGTGACATACTTTGTTACAGAAGAGTCGGGTGTACTCTGGATCAAATTAAGCTGCAAAATAAGTTTGGTAGTATGAATATTTTTCACACTATTAGGAATTATTCTAAGGACATTATAAAAAGAATTGAAATCACGATTTATTTATTATAAATATTAATTCATTATGCAGCAAGGTAACAAACCATATATGCAAAGGTTAACTATATCCAAATCACCAAGAATTATTGTGAACATCAGTAAATGATTACAGTAAAAAATGGTTATCCAGTTAAAAACATCAAAAGCAATCACAAGACATCAGTCACTATTTAACCTCCTTCTAAACTATGAAGAGACCAAAGTTCCACTGTACGCATTCAAACTTCAAAATTATGACGAGGCAACAAATTAAAAAAATAAATAAAAAATTACCTCGCCGGCTCCAACCAGAATATATGATCCTACAGTTACATCATGCACGGGAATCCTCTTGTATGCCAAGTCAAATGTATTGGGGAGTTTATCATCCTTGGTATCCAGAACAAGGGCAAAATCTGGATTATTTTCTTTCAACTCTCTGACATCAACCATCGATCGGCTAGTGAAATACTCTTCCGCTGCAGGATCCATCACACAGGCTATTCAAACTTCTTGCACAACATGAAACTTGAACCTCGCTTACTGAAACAAAATTTAGCTCACCTATATGCGCCAGATTAAACATGGCAAGTAGCAAGCCTCCTTCCAAAGAGTTTCCCATAAATATCGATGCAAAGGCCGCCATTGCCATTAACACATGGATGTTCACTTTTCCACTACTGATCTCAATAAGAGCATCGAGTGATGCAGAAACCTGATAGGAACACACATGCAGAGAGTAAAAATAGTCTAGGAATAGAGGGAAAATGAGAAGGAAGGGGGGGAGGGCAGAGATTGATTCGTACCCCAACCAAAGGGAATGCGATGAAAATGAGAGAGTTTTGAAAAGGCCTGACGAGTGGCTTGGGCAAGGTATGAGGGCAAATGGCAGCAGCCACAAATAAAGCGGTGGAGAAACAGCACAGATGCAAGTGCTCTCTCAGGATATCTGCCAGGTCCATCCATCTGGTAGCTTTGGCGAACGCGATAACCGCCTTTTGGGGCCCGGTGAGATTAGCAGCATCGATGCCGTGCGAGTGGTGATGGTGGTGGTGGTGGTGGTGACCATGATGGTCGTGATGGTGGTGATGACCGTGATGGTCATGATGGTCGTGGTGGTGGCTGTTGTGGTGATTGTCGGAGGATTCAGCGACACAGCGAAGCCTGTGACGAGGGAGAATGAAAAATTTGGGGGAATATAAAGGTTTGGCTGAAAATCGGGTAGGGCGAAAAGGGAGCCTGGAGGATCGAATTCGTGAAGCACCGGTGTAAATATGAAGGGAGTGCAATTTGGTGGAGGGGATCGAGTAAGGAAGCGTTTCCATCTTGAGATAGGAAATTCTAAGAGGAGCTTCCGACCATCATCAGAGTGTGCTGCGCTGGGAGGTGTGGCTTTGTCGTAGAGACTAATGATTCTAGTTCTGGTCTGGTCCTTCTTCACTCTGGGTCACTATAGAGTGAAATTGAAATGAACCATTCAGTTCGTCGTTATGCCATTCCCACCACATAATGTGCTCATTCCCAGACTTTGGTTACACTGCTAGTAGGGTCGTCTTGATTGGTAAATAGATTCACTTGCTTTAATTAGTTAATCGATGTCATATTCTCATTCCATGATATAAAAAATAATAATAAAAAAGACAATATGTTTTATCTATCCTTTAGATTTATATCCTCAAGTTTATATTTTATTTTTATGACAGAAATATCGTCGTGTTTAAAAAAAATTAATGATGACTAAAACAAATTCTAATCAAATAGCAAATCATGAAAAACCAAAATATTTTATCCTTAAAATAAATTTCCATTCATTGATAAATTTGAGCGTGAGCTAACCAAGTGAAATTCAAATAATACTTATTCATGGATAAAGAGAAACTTATTTTTTTCATCAAAATAAAATATTTTCAATCAACAACTTTTGTAAAACCAAAACCCGTGTTTCTATAATTCTAATTAAAAATTATAAAAACAAGAAACAAACTAAGTCTTTTAGTTTAATAATCATGACATGACATGATGATACATGATTGAATAACGGGGTAAACTATTTTTGTCAGAGTATAACCTTTCTTGTCTTTCGTTTAACGTGATTAAAGAAACAGGGGGATAGCCCAACCAACTTCCCGGCCAGATACATGCATGCATGAGATCCTTCTCGGCTCATCCCTCCTCCCACACCTCAAGAAGTAACATAAGAATAATATATACCTCAGCCACCAAGCGTTTTCATTGTATTTGTATAAACTTTAAAAATTAAAGAATGAATTAGTCAATATTCTTACAACAACAGTTGAGTTTCTTCCCTAAATTTTTCAAGGGAAATATGATATTGTTTATAAGAATTAAGAATACAACAGGATGACCACGGACTCAACGTTTCTTCTCATTCATCATTCACCTTTCCTTTTCCTTCAGAGACTTTGGTGCCCTCGTACGCTGAGAGAAAGAAAGTACTTTGATTTTTCTGCAAAAACCTGCAAAATGTTTATTTAACAAAAACCATCAGCAGCAAAACCTTCAAACACAACAATTTATAATAAACATTACCCTGTTTCGACTGACAGCAAAAGAAATACTTTCCCCAACGGAAAAGAGATCCAAAGTGAACCATGCCGCGAAAGTAGACATACTTATTTTAATTTATTAACTTAATCACCAAAAACATATATCGGTAAGCCAAGTGTAACTAAAAAATGAATTTCTTTTGATCTCTAGATGGAAATTAAATTCAATGTGTTTTACAACATGAGAATGTGATCAAAGTTATGAAGAGGTGATATATTAACAGTTAAATACATTAAAAAAATGTTTAGTGTAACAATTGTGTCATTATTTCAGATTATATAATGCAGTATGTATTGGAACACTTTGAAAAGTAATGAGATTCCATTGTAATAGTTTCTAATTTCCTAAATATAATGAATAAGCTGGGTTTCGGTTTTTACTTGAGAAAGTCGAGTAATTTCTGTTGCAAGCGATTCAATGTTTCCTCCTCAATAGTTACATAAGTCAAAAGCTCAGGTAACTTAACTGCAAACACAAGAGAAACAATACATATCGTTTTGCCAAGCTTATTATAAAAATCGATAAGATATGCTGAGCAAGGGTAACATTCAAATGCTATGCTCCTAATAGTACCTATATTCCACCATCGTAATGACTAGAAATACAAATACAAATATACATTAATGGAATTGAAACTCAACTAAACCCTTGCAACTAGGCAGGAAATATTAAATGACCAGAGAAGTCTACATTTTTACAGGCAAATAAAAAGTTAGGTAACTTAAAACATTAATGGAATCGAAACTTAAAATCATATTCTATCAACTAGAAATGAAACCTTAAATAGCAAAAAATGACAAAATTTCAACTTTCATCACCCTCAAAATAAAAAAAATGAGGGAGAGGGCATATATGTATAAAGAGAGGATTTGGGGGCGAGAGGGAGAATGAATAGTAATTGTCTATTAATTTAGCAGACAAAGAATAACCTATTAGAGACACTCAAGTTAAGAGAAAAATATAAGTGAGGATAAGAGTAGCGTGTCCCAAGACAATGCAAACATAGGGAATCCAAGAACACAACAATATCTTTTTTTTCAAATATAGTTAGAATCAGCAAAAAGTAATAATCATACCAAACAGGCGCAATAAATGCTCAGCTCCATAAATGGTTGAGGGAGATACATTATCCACAATAGCATCATTATATTGCTTGCGTTCTTTTTTGTACAAGAGCATCATAGGCAATGCTTTATCAAAATAACACCTTATTCCTTTCAAAATTTCTCCTATTGAATCGGGAGCCCTGTTAACACACAGCAAGAGTACATGGTTTCCTCGTTAGTATAAGGTGTCCCAAGCTTGCATCTAATAGAAACAACTAAATGTACGAGATGAATAAATAAAAAAACTGCCAAGCCGGAATAGAAAGGGAGGAAGGATATGAATTTTTAACTATCAACCAATTCTTACATGCCATCCTTCTTTGATTTGTATTCAAGGTACTTTGTCAGAATTTCATCAACAGTTGGTGAACGAGGAAGTTTTACAAGCTACAGGAACCAACAAAAGAAAATATTATGGAATGATTCACGCACTAAATGGACTATGATTTTTTAAGTGATGATTAAATAAGTCAAAGTGTTAAACAGTCCATCTAGCATATTAGCATCAATACCAAAACAATACATTCAACAAACTTTGCAAGCCAAAAAAGAAAAACTCATTATATTGTTCATATGATAATGATACGATACTTATAGCACTCAGAAAAGCATGTAATATATTGTATCATATTACTTCAACCGTGGAATCGAGTGCCATAATTATCTTTAATTTCCTCAGGAAATTAATAAATTAATAAGGCATAATATCAGAAGTTTATAGAACAAAGAAGATTGCATTCTGGACAAAAGTGAAATGATCATAGATGGGGCAACAACGAAGAGTCTTAGGCTTACTTCTTTCTAAGCATATTATTCCCTATCAGAAAGTAAGGCCAAACAAATACGGGAAAATTTGAGAAGACACTCATGGTATCCACGAGTTGAGAAGACACCAGTGCTGGTGTCTATAAGATCATTGTCATGCAGTTCAGTTAAATCTCAATGTTAACTTCCAAATCAACTCTCGTTACTATACACCTTAATCCTCCTCTACAGTACACTTGGCACTTCAGAAGAGCCAACAACACCTTAAGATATAACGATATTATCAATAAGTTACTATTACTAAGTAAGACAAGTTTCATTGAACTCTTGTGTATACTACAGTCTGTCCTGTTTAGGAACCCAAAACTGATTATTGCTGAATGAAATGGAACAGATTACAGAAAATGGGAGAAAGAATTCTCTCTTTCTCTTCCAAGGGCTTATCCTTGTGAAAGGACTAAGACATTGCTTTCTCTTAAATTATAAAAGTCAGACGAATGACTCTGCCCTAACTAACCAACTAACACTAACCGCCCCCCTGAAACAGTCAGATGGCTTCAAAATGCTGTGCGCATTAAAACATGGCTCGAGGATTCAGGGGCTACGGAAACCTTAACCATAAACATGCGTAAATTCTAACTCTACAAATGTGCATATTCTTAGCAAATATGAGTGGACAACTACAAAGAGTGAATTTAATAGTTTTCCTTGTACCTTATCCTGCTGCGTCACAGAGTCCCAATCATCAACAAGTTGTTTCTTCAATGTTGCAGGAATTTGAATCTTGACAAGCTTTTCAACAGACCCGCTGCCCTTCTAAAAATTAGAAAACAATAATTAGGAGAATACCTTCAACTAGAAATAGTGGAAAAAAATTAGAAATTTCATAAACATTAAATCAAATGTCAAACAAACTCAGGTATTTTCATTTTTAAGGAAACAAGGAAAGATTCAAATCTTAATCTCTTCATCTTATTATTAGTTTTAGTTTTAATCTTACTCCTTTAAAACACCAGGTATTTATTATGGCATTTTGATTTTATCATATGAAACAAAAAGCAAGCAAACCAGTTAATTCATATATATGAATAGAAATTGAAAGCAAATGACAAATCTTTCAAGGTTAAAGAAAAAAAAACATGTCAGGAGTGCAATTAAACAACAAAACAAACCAAACCTCAGCTCCAGCATCTTGCTTTCGTTTCTTCCCTTTAGACACTGCAAAGAGTTTGATGTACTAAACTTATCAGTACACACAAATTCTAATGTGCAAGAAAATATAACATTTTTTAAACTCAATAAATCGACAATCACATTGCATTCAGCTGAGAAGGGGTCCAACTTTTAATTACTGCCATATGTTGGGCTTCATTGTAAAAGTAAATATATTGGACTAGTGTGGGCCCAGCCAAGCCTAAATAAAAATGGGATGGCTGTAGGCAAAATTAGAAATTTCAAAAACAAAAAAAGGTGATGATTTGCTACATAAAAATGCAAAAAAATACATGTGTGTGAAGCAAGCCAACACACACAAAAAAAAGGAAAGTGAAGGATAAAATTTAATGAATACCATTGTTCTTGACATCCTCTTTATCCACTTTGACATCTGCAGAATACAAAGCAAACGTAAAAACATCAGGCAAACAAAAATTAGTCAAAGTATACTCTTCCCAACATGCTACAGAAAAAAAGATTTGGTGCTAATTATGTTTAAAACAGGTGAAATTGGATTTCAATACCAGATGGTTGAATATCCTGTAACAACGTTGAAATGATATCATAAAAATGCGTGTGCTTATAGGAAGGTCCAGAGTTACTTTTGGTCAGAGGTAATACTCACTTTCTTTTCCTAAAAGTAGAATGTTAAAGGAAATCACACGTACTTTTTAATATTACCATTTATAAAAACCTAATGAATTGTTTATATAGTAGAAATTTGCATCCAAAGCATCTCATAAGTCTAGATATTTTATCTTGACTCTTTTTCCTTTGAACAGTCTAAATATCCGTTTACCAATAAAAATCAACTATGTTCAAAATAAAATATTGATCAAAACTTTCATAGGTCCCTTTGCAGACCTCATCAGTCATTATTGATCACTCATTCAGAGTGTAAAAAAGGGGAAAAAAAAACACAACAACTGAAATCATAAAATACAATAAATACACAGTCCAAATGTTCAAGTGAGCTACAAACGGAAACTCTTTAATATTTTCAATAATGAACTAGTGGACTTCAGATTCCCTTGCCAAAATAGATTCATTATGAACAAACTAGATAAGCAAAAAGCTTCAAGAAATCAGCATGGTAAATTATCACCATATGAAAGAGCATTGATTACCTGTAGACGGTTTGCCCTTTGCTTGTGTTGAACGCCCAGACTTAACATTCTTGTCCACATTTTGCTTTTTGTCTAGGGCCAACTGTTTCATTACATTCTCTTCTGTATGTTTCATTAATCGGTCCTCACCTACCCATTCGTCCCAACTGTTGGAAATACCAATAATAATGATTCTTTGTAACCTTTTGCATGTAATAATAATAATTTATAGCAAATACTTATGGTCAAAAATATGAAGATGATTCTCTCCAAAATTAGTAGATTAACTATTACAAAACCCTTCCAACAAGTCGTAATCTACTTCCATTGCCATTTAAAATGAGAGCTTCACTCAAAAAATTTGCAAGTACTAACTCTGATTCTCACTTGATGCTTTCTTTCTTATGCAATCTTGAGTCACACCATGTACAAAATAAAAATTACAATATTTCATAACAAATTGTAATCTGAAAGGTTGCCTTCTCATGGAAAGGTTACCATTTGTACCTCGTTACATTAAATGAAACAAGTAAAAGATAAGAAACTCACTTTTTACTCCAGCCCTGCAAAAATAGTAAATGAAAAAACCAAAATCAGTAGCATATCCCATAATCACTTGAAATTTTCAAATGTATAACATTAAGTGAGATTCAGGGCTTCTAATCTTTCAGGCTAAAACTTTAATCAATTTGAAAAGTTAAATCAAGGAACACTCGAGAGATGAGGTAATCACTAGAAATTACTAAAGCCGTTACAGAATGCAGTAAATTAGGCTGCAGGGGAAGAAATATTATGGTTGAACTTACAAGGTAGTGAACAAAGTATTTCCATTCACTCTTTCTGATCTCAGTTTTTTGCACCTGACATAAATCAGGCAGTAGATTAGGTCACAATAACAAAAAGACGACGGGAAAGAACAGTATAAAAAGCACTCTGTCTGCAGTAAATTATCACAACTACAATAAAAAAAGGGAAAAGAACAGTAACACGCACTCGGCCTGAAGAGTGATTAACTGCTTTTACTGCGAAGCCTTACATTAGGCAAATGTAGCAACAAAAAGACTGATTGGAATAACCCTAACAATACTCTTAATTTAATAATGCTAGGAAAAAGTGGATATCACAACATGAAATCGATCACACCTTAGAAAATTACAAGCTATGCGATATAATCAACCATTCAAGTTTTATAGATTAATTAAAATGAACAAAAGAAAATAGGGAAAATGGCGAGAAACTGTAAAAAGACCTTTTAAAGTTTATCTTTAAAATATCAAGAAACACTGCTAAGTCACAATTCGGTCAAAGAAAGGAGAATTGGCTAACTTAACATACATAAACAAAACGATGACACGAAAAAACACTACCCAAATCCCTAGCACAAAAACCCCAGTGCGGAGCGGTTACTGAGCATTTAGAAGCGGCGAAGTTTGCCTTTGTGTCGGAAACCGTAAATATAAAATTCCAAAAGGAAAGAACAAAGAGAACTGGAAAAATCAATAAAAGAGAACCGTTGAAAAATAAAATTGAAGAAGGTAAGGGGACAGGTGAACGGTGCCTTGGCTTCGTAGATGCGAGGACCATGATAGGCGAGCACTTTCTCGCCCTCTGAGTAGACGCCGGAATTGGACGGCTGAACGTCGCCAGCGGAAGCGTCGGCAGAGGTGGCGGAATCGTCCTTGGACGAATTTCCCATGGTGGAGTTAGAGCGAAATGGAACTGGGCGGGAACGGGAAAGGACACGCTCTGAGTGAACAAAATAAAGTGCCTACCGAGTTGGGACCAATTTTTGGAATTTTCAATTTCTCCCTTTGTTTTATATATAAAATATTATAAATAAATATATAATACATAATGCTCTAAGATATACAGTTGGCCATCGCTTCCTCTAATTCCATAATTACTAACTGCACTCCGTATCAGTATGCAAAGTCTAAAAAGTCCTTCACCACTGTATCATGGGTTGAGGCCCACTTCGCAATAACTAATTTTTTGTTTTCCCTCTTTATTTATTCTTTTTGACATTTTATTCCTAAAGCTTTTTAATGGTATATAGCTTAATCTTTTTAGTTCATTATTTATAGATCTTCCATTATGGTTTGGTAATTGTGATGTGGTCAATTTTTTTATCTAAATGACAGTGTAAAGTTTTAATGGGTGATGTAAATTAATTGGAGTTAATTTTCGAACCTATCCAACTAAGTTCAACTTCATTATCTTTTTAGTGGTTGGATTCCAATTCATGTATCTAATTAAATTTAAGGTGCATAATATTTTTTTTAGTGTTATACAAGATAAATTTATTTCTTGTATTTTAATCATTGTAAATTATTATTGTTAGTTTAAAACTTTTGTCATTTTTTAATCGTCTTTTTATTGTTATTTATAGTTAATTTCATGTTAAAAATAAAAAATTAACATAATAAATTTAAGGAATAGTATTTTAAATTAAAAAGAGAAATCATAAACCCTAAACACATATCACATTCTAGCATTTTCTTTTTTATTTTTATTTTTAAGTAATATCTTTTTAAATTTTAATTAAAAAATATATGATGTCAACGTATTAGTTTAATATTTATACAAATAATAAATTTAGTTCCAATTTATAAAGGGACAACATTGCTCCATATATAAAATATATGTACTTGAATTACGAATTAAATTGAATACATGATACTAATATATACCATAGATTTGACACTTGAAAAAGGAATATTAAAAATTAAGAAAATTTAATTATTTTAAAGAGAAATAAAAATAAAAAACAAAAAATAGAGATGTTGACACATGACATGTGTTTAATGTTGTTGGTAAGATACTAATTAAAATGAATTAATTGAGTTCATTTTTCAAAATTTGATTCAACAAAAATTCAAGTGGAGACAAATTTGAAAATTTTTAACTAAACTTGGAAAGAATGATTAATTAAGCTTTAATATAAATAAAATAAGTGTATTTATATTAAAATGTAAATAGTATATCATTATTAAATAAATAAAATTAAGTAAGAAAAAGTATAAATTATTATTCTCTACTTCTAGTCGAACTGAAATGTGAATATCATAGTTTTTATTAGATAGATTATTGTCTACTCTCATCCGAGTTGAAATGTGAAGATAGTAGCTTTTGTTAAATATTATTTACTCTCAACCGAACTAAAATGTGAAGATCCTAATTTTTATTAGACAAGTTAATGTTTGTACCTACTTAAAATTTTTGAAAATATAACTATTCTGAAAATTTATGAAGCTTTTATGATTCATTAACTTCACTATTTTTGTTTTTTATGATAAATAGGTAAAAATAAATTTATAAAAAAAACTATATAATATATTCTAAAAGAATGATCATGGTAGTAAATTCATTTATCTTTCATAGCAATATGTAAAACCCATAATTTATTTTTTTTCAAAAAGTTTCTCTTCTAGTTCCTCTTCACTTTCTTTAACCTATGTTCCTCTTCTTCTCATTTAGACAACAACAACCTAAGGGAGAAGAGCCCTCCCTTACAAAGTCTTTCCTAACCTCTTGTGTAACACTACTTTAAAATGAAAAAATCTTTATCTTTACCAAGTTATTTCAAATAGTAAGTCTCCTTTCTAAGCTCTTTACTTGGAAAAAAAATATTTCTTCATGCATGTGCAGTAGTGGGTGTACATGTGCTTCTAGTACATCTTCTAACTTTTCTTGGTTTGTAGTGAATCTAACATACTCTTAGATTATGAACTTGAGTTCCACTTTGCATTGGTTTAGGGTTTTCGAAAAAATCTAGATGTAGGAGATCAAGAGGAACTTCTACCAAGGTGAGGAAATGTAATTCATTTTAGTTTTAGTAAATATGTGTTGCATGTTGTATTTTGATCCATGAAATTGCTTGAATTGTGGTGGTGTGTAATTTTTGAACTATGAGTACTGAGATTATTAAGGCATAAAATTTTGTTATTTTTTTTGGGAAAGAGAAAATCTTGCTCAAGTGACCATAGCCTAGGATTTTAGCTTGCATTATGTCGAGTTGTCACTCAAGTAACTTCTTACTTAAGTGAGAAGAGGTTTCTCCTAAGTAATAGGCTTCTCGCTTAGGCGAAAAAGTCACAGGTGACAACTTAGATACTCAAACGAGAACCCCTTTCACCTAGGAAAAAATGCTCTAGAGGCTCATTTCATTTTTTGTAATAGTGTCTCTCAAATGATAGAATCTCACCTAAGCGACTCCTTGAGCTGTTATAATTCTTTATTTCTAATGTGATTAAATGTGATATTATGAATATGTGATGAAAGAGCTATATGTGGTTGTTTTGTTATGAGGAATTGAGGTGTAATCACAATTATGATAAGGTGATGAGGTTACAAGTCTAAAATTGAATCAATGGAATCGAATGGTTAAAGTGGAATTGAATACTTGTATTGGGTCATGACCTATAAGGAAGAAGTACAAACCTCACTAATTTAGTATTATGCATTAACTAGAGATATGTTTTAGCTAAACGTTATCCTTATTCTATTAGGCTACAAACCCACATAAGGTGTCCTAGCCCAGATGGTGAGAGTTGAAGGAGAAAATACGGATAATCTAGTTTAGATTTCATCTTTGTCAAACTTTATAAATTGTTTTATGATAAAGACACTTGTTTATATTGTTATGTTGAATTTAAGTGCTATTAATAATTCTTGGATTGTTAGATTTTATGATATCCAGTTGTCATGGTACTACTCACTAGGTATGTTAAATATATCCAACACTAAATTTAAAATAGCAGTGAAGATCACCTTAATAGATTAAAGACTAAATTATATTTTAACATAGAGAACTATGGGATGGACATTCAATGAGATAAAAAAGAATGAATTAATTGAAAAATTTGTATGTAAATTAAATTAACTTATTAATCTTATCGTTTTTTATTGATCTTTCAACTTAATAAAATGTTTAAAATAAATTATATTAATCTTATTTTTAAATTTCTTCTCCGCGTGGAATTTAATTCTAGCGTGCGGGTTTGGTTTCCTTCTATTACGCCTTGAACCACGTCCATAGTCTGCACGTGGATGTGACTGGTGAGTTTGAACTTTGAAGACAGTTCCATACATCTTATCGCACCAAAACCTTATGCACTAGTGGTACAAGCAAAATGGTTGACAAATTTGAATGTAATAAATAATGGTACATGTGAATTGCATTACTCTGTTCTTACTTTACCACTGTCACTACGGAAAATAACAACAATTTGAATTCTGAACTATAGTCCATCAACAGGAACATTACAATATTACAATATTACGATCCGAAGAATGAAGTGAAATGAAAAATTTAGACAGAAATTAAAGAAATGAAGGAATCAATTAACCTGAAACCTATTTTCCAACTAAAGGAATCTTTTTGAGAATTATCTGGCACGTACTCCCTAAAACGGAGGGTGTGTGTGGAGCATGAAGATGTCAGTGTCCTTGGCCAGGGGTTGGACCGGAGTCTTTAATTCCACCGAGGGTGTCGCTGTTGGTAAATTTGTGACCCTCTCCTCCGGAGCTTGGACCCGAGTCCTTGATTCCACCAAGGGTGTTGCTATTTGTAAACTGATGACCCTTCCCTCCAGGACTAGGACCTGAGTCCTTAATCCCTCCAAGACCTAACCAATCGAAGAAACCCACCACTTGAACCGCTCCTCCAGTGGCGGAGTTTCCCGTCTCAATGATACTCAGAGGACGGGCTTCTAAGCCCATCAAAGCAGTGCTCACCAGTAAAACGAGAACTGCAAAGGCCCGAGTTTTCGTGATGCTTGTCATCTTTAATTTAGAAAAAAAAATGTAGAGTTGGTGTGTTTGTTGGGGAATCTGAGAGAGCGAGAGAAGAAGGGGAAAGTTGTGTTTGATAATTGTGTAGCATTGAGATGCAAGAAGTCCTTTATATAGAGGGGGAAGTTGTCGACTAAAATGAATCTAGCATGCAGAGTCAAATTGTGTACATGTTTTTTCTGCGGAGGAAGCAACCTACGTGGTTCCGAAAGATTATAAGTCAATTTGGAATATTGTAGATTTGGAGAAAGGCTTGCATCACTGCACACTTATGGAAGAAAATAGCACGAAAGAATTAGAAAATGGAATAATTCCGGGTCCAAGTTGTGTAAGTTAGTATCCTTGGTGCCCACTGCTTTGGAGGTATGAGCTGCTTCAAGTCGAAGACCATGACCAGTAAGAAGTAGCCTAATACTTGAATTCAAACACCTCAAACCAAATAGCACGTTAGATTGCATATATTGAAATATATATAATGAAACATATATAACAAATTTAAGAAAATATAAAAAAGTGTTTTTTTTTTGGTGAAGTTTAATTTGTGGTAAAAGAATTGAATTTGAGTCAGCAAAACAATTGAGTGTAGAAAGTGTAAGAAAAGAAAATGAATAAACATGCGTAAGAAAAGAAAATGAATAAACATGCGTAAGAAAAGAGGGGAGAAGGTGAGGGCTGCGTTCGCAAATGTCGCACTGACCAGTCAAGACGTGATGTATAATAGTATACTACTACAGTGTTCGTGGATATTATTAATTAATAGATATCACTTTCAATTAATTATAATATCCACCATCAAGACTACACAAAATCACTTTCAAATAAAACCATTCTTTTTATCTAATGCTAAATAAATTTTAGTTGAAAATTTATTTAAAATAATTATAATTTTACTATATATATATAATGAATAAAATAACTTATTAGCCCAAATTATATTGAACTGTTACAATTTATTTCAGAATGAGCCAGGCAAAAATGGTCGAGCCGAAGTATATTGACCTTATAAGAGTCTAAAACATTTTAAACATGAAAAACGAAAAAAAATAAAAACACCTCTCTTCATTGCACACACTCTGGGAAAGGTGGTAACAAAATAAATGGGATGATTGGAATCATAAGGGATGTGAAATGAAGACTTGGAAAATCATTATTATTGTGTAGAATATTATACTATATATACTTTGGAAATATAAGATATTTTAAACTTATTATTTAAAAACACTATGTGTAAAACCTTTAATGATTAATGTATTAAGTAGTTTTTTCATCAGCAATTTATACTCGAGTCTTATTCTCAAATTTTATTGGCACTCGTCAGGAATAAAAAATTAGAATTAGATTTAGAATTTTAATTTTGCAACCTAATTCGTAACAATTCAAACATTAAATATTTAATTCCAAACCAATTTCATTTAAGTATATAAACAAAAATTTAAATAAAAATACTGAATAATAATTTCACTACGACCACCCAAATGAGTATTAGTATTAGAAAAATATGGATATTATTTCGAGTGTACTTGGAAGTATAAGTACCTTTCACTTATTATTACTATATAATTATGATAAAAACTATTACAGTATAATTGAAGTGCGCAAGTACATCATCTACATAAGTTTAGGATGATATGTAATTATTGTTTGAGTTGTGTATTAAGTATTGATATGTTGTAATAGAGATTTAATTTTTTTATCGGTGATGTAAGTCACATAAACTAATATATCAAGTAATGAAAAATAGAATGAGGAAGTTTCACAACCACAACTTATATAGATAATGAACTTATCTTATTACAATTTAGGTTTATATACGTATTTATTTTCTAAATTCTATAGTAAATTTAGAATTCGTCCTTATTTTAAATTTTGATATAATTTAGTTTTTAAACTTAAAAATTAAATAAATATAATTTTTTTAACCTAAATGCGTTAATTTTTTTTATATGACAAATAACGTTTCAGACTGAATGGTTTGGATAATTTGATATGGTTAAACTCAAATAATATCTTAAAACACCATTTAACCTGTAAAAAAGTTAACTTTAGTTAAAATGACTATAAGTTTAAAAATAAAAATATATTAAAATATAAGACAAAGTCAAAATTTCTATTTCAACCTTAGACCATTTCACAAAGAGTCGGTAAAAAATTGTTGAGCCCAAATATATTGACCTTAGAATCTAAAACATTTTAAACATGAAAAAAAAAACACCTATCTTCACTACACGATGGTAATCTGAATAAATGAAGCAATTGGATTGATAAGTAATGTGAAATGAATACTTGAAAAGTCATTATTGTTGGTAGAATATTATACTACATAGGAAATATAAAATATTTAAAAACAGTGTATTAAAACCTTTATTATTTATACATTAAGTAATTTTTTTCATCTGCGATTAATAAAAAGAATATAATTAAACTCAGAATTTTAATTTTAGAACCTAAATTCATAACAATTCAAACATATAATTCCAAACCAATTTCAATTATAAGCAAAACTTTAAATAAAAATGCTGAATATTCACTATAATCTTTCAAATGAGTATTATAGTATTAGAGAAATATGGATATCATTTTATTTCGAGTATACCTGGAAGTATAAGGACCTTTCACAAATGATTATTATATGATTATATGATAAAATTATTACGGTATCTAGTAAGACATAATTCAAATTATAGATTCTAGTTATTTTCATTTTACAACCAAATCGATATCTGCATAACATTTGCGATAAAGGTTCTTACACGTTATGAATTGAGTAAAAATTGTGTAACGTGAATTACAATGAATTTATCTTAATTTTATGATTTTTGAGTTTGTTTTTAAATTCACGTCTTGAATGAATCAAATATTAGTATTTAATAAGACATTCTTAATATACATTTTATGAAAAATATTAGTCGATATTTCATTTATTAAATATTTTTTGACATATATAAATCATATTTGGTCTGTGTTATGTTTGCATATTATATGTAATTGTAAATTGAAGTATTTATAAATATTTTTAATTAAATTATTATTTTTATATTATTTTTTGTTGTTAAGAATTTATTTTTAATACTTTATTCTTGTGTTTATTATATGTATAATAACGTGCTATGATTATTATACTATATACACAAACAAACAGATGGCGGTGGAGGGGAGGAGTACAACAAATATCTTATTTTTTATGGCTTTGTATGTAAATAATATATGTTTTGTGTACTACTTTAGTGTTATTTTAAATATTTTATGCTATATATAATATCGTGTGTTTTATATTGTAGAGAGTTAGTGGGGTACTTAGAAATTTGTTTGGGTTGGACCGTGTTATGCTATGTTAGGCGGATAACTTTACCTATCATAGATTCAATATCTAAATGCATCAACTTTAAATTTTTACCAATTACATGGTTTTTCGGTTTTTATATTAACTCAATCCAAATTTATATGGAGACCAAATTGGTTCACGTAATGTTAGTAATACAAAAATACGTCAATTTTTTTTTAAATAATGACTAATTTTAGTGATAAAAAATTATTAATTATTATAATAACTAATTTAAATATTAATTTATAAATTAAAGATGATTAATAACTAAAATAGTTTTTAAATTAGTTATTATAGTGAAAAATATTAGTTACTAATATTTTAATTGTTAAAAGAATTTATTTTTAAATTAATCTCTAATTAAGATAAATACAGAGATCAATTTTTTATTGTAGCTAAAATATTGATAACTAATGTTAGTGATTAATTTATAAACTAATTCATGACTAATTTAAAAATTATTTGAGTTCTCAATAACTTTTAGTTTATAAATTGATATTTAAATTGTTTACTATAGTAATTAATTATTTTTTCATTAAATATTATCATTATTTAGAAATTTTTTTATAATATGTTATATATGAGTATTTTGAAATTTCAAAAGATTTATTTAATGTAAATTGGATTAAAACAAGTTTTTATAAAAAAATTATCAAAATAGTTATTGAATTGAAGCAGTTAACTTTTGATATAAATAGAATTTAATCATGATTTGTTGATATTTGCGTATATAACTTACCAGTCAAGTGATGAATATCACTTAAGCAATATTAAAGTGGTGGACATTTATTAAAAATGAGTTCAGAGACAAATAAATTTAAGAAATGGAGTTCATTCAACATTGTGAGAAATATTTTTTCATGAGATACCAAAACAACACATCATTTGGTGTAGATTAATCAAAAGTGTATGCATGGATTGTAGTTCTAAATTGAAAAAGATCAATGCAATTTTTATCTTCTTAATTAAATATTTAAAATAATAATCCATGTAAGGAGAATTAAAGACATTATTAGAGGTATTAAAGATTATTTATTGAAGATTGATGTGAAATTAAAAGAGTCTTATTATAAATTATTAAGCTTACTTTTAATTATTATAATACTGATATTTTAATTTTGAAAATTTTAAATAAAAAAATTAAACAATTTTAGTTTTAAATAACTAACAACAAATTAAACAAGAAACATATATATGTAAATAAACTATAATTTTTATTAAATGACCAATACACATTGCACCTTAAAGAGAAAAACATAGGGTTTAACTGTTTTTCTATGATCTTTAACTAGACACAGTGCAGGAGCTATAGTGAGAGAATGGGTTGTAGATGGTCAAGCCCTAGCTGGATTCTCAACAATCAGTTCAGTGATGAACTTATTAATATTCTTGGTAGAGGTACCATCCTCCTGTAATGTTTTCCGTGCTAACTCCTTCATTTTCATTGCTCTCTTCTTAAACTCTTCTGCTCTTGGCCCTTCTGTAACATCCTTAATGCACCTTTCAATCTCTTCTGTCTCCACAATCCCATCTTCCCCATACTTCACCCTAACACCATTGCGAAAAACCTTCTCCATGAGCATGGCATTGGTTGCCTGATCCGACCAAAAAGGCCAAGCAATAACAGGCACACCGGTAACCAAAGTCTCAAGCGTGGAGTTCCACCCACAATGCGTTACGAAACAAGCCACAGAACGGTGCATCAATACCTTCTCCTGAGAGCACCATCTCACCACCAAACCCCTCTCCTTAGTTTCCTCCAAAAATTCAACTGGCAATTCAGCAACATTGTTGGACTCGCCATTACTCGGCTTAATCACCCACAGAAACGCCTTGTTACTGTTCTTCAGAGCCATAGCTATGTTACCAACCTGCTTCTGTGACAACGAAAGCAAGCTACCGAAGGAAACATAGATAACTGAAGAATCTGGCATAGTCTCAAGCCACTCTATGCAGGAATCCTCAGGAATCCACATATCCACACTGACATCACTTCTTTCCTTTTCTCCCAAAAGAAACGGTGACACCAATGGTCCAACAGCGTAAATAGGGGTTAATGACGCCATCGAATTCACAATCTCTTCCTCGATTTCGTAACACGAAGTACCTAAAACCCAAGTCACCTTATCCATAGCCTGGAACAATTCTTTTATAACAGTCCTAAAGTGATAAGGGGTGGAAGGGAGTATAAAAGAAGGACTATCCCTAACCTCAAACGGTGGCAGTCCTGGCAAATGCACCTTCTCATCGAGGTCATCCATATTTGGAAAAGGATCAATATTCTTCAAGTAACGATAGTAAATGGAATACGCAGCACAAGCCTGGATCCAAAGCAGCGCACATGGGATACCATGCTCCACTACCACATCGATAGCCCAAGGCACGAAGGGGTTGACAATAACACATGAGTAATTATGAACTTTGGTGAGGTCGGTGATGAGAGTGGAGAGGTTTTTGGGACCATTTTCACGGATAGTATTCACCAGTGACTCCGTGTCGGAACGGTCAAAGTCGAGGTCAAGGCCATCAGAAAAGAACACGAGTTCGATTCCTGAATCGTTTTTGGAGTTATGGGAATTGTTGATGTTTGTGCTGTTTGTGAGATTGGAGGGTTTTGTGTTCTTGAGCATGCCGTCGCGGCCATCTTCGGTGGTGGCGATTGTGACATGAACGCCCTTTGAGAGAAGGTGCTTGGCGAACTTAAACATGGGATTGATGTGGCCTTGTAGGGACATTGACACCATTAGAACATGAATTCTTTTGTCTTCTGACATGGTTTGAGACTTTTATCACTGTGAGAGAAGTAAAAATGTCTTCTTGAGAGTGTAAGAGAGGGAAGGGAAACAAACAGTACTCTTTTGGCCAATACTACACTGCGTTCAATTCTTGGATAGATAACCTGATAAAAAAACATAAAAGGAAATAAAAAATATATTTAATGACTGTATAATATATTTAGAAATTTATTTCAATATTTAATGACTGTATAATATATTTAATGCCATAGAGTTGATTGTAAGAATATATATAGATAACCTTTTGTATAGGATTGTTCCTTCTTATTTATAGAAAACACCATTCGTTATGTTAAAGAGATTAGTTAATTAAATTTCATTAATTGCCTAATATTTTCTATGCTATCATTCTCATAAAACAAAGTTTCCATAAGAATAATAATAATAATAATAATAATAATAATAATAATAATAATAATAATAATAATAATAATAATACAAAACCAAAACCAAAACCAAATGTCAGATATTAATCAGAGTTAATAAATATATATATATATATATATGAGAGAGAGAGAGAGGAAACACAACGGAAGGGAGAATATAGAAATAACAAATAGTTTTTACATATTATTAATTAATATTTAATTTTTTAACTCGCTGTCGATTGCTTGAAATATATTAGTTTGATGTGTACACTTAATTTAATGGGTTTGGTAACAAATGAATGAAAAAAAAAGTAATGTTCAATTCGTAGAGAGATAATGAAATAAAAATAATAACGAAGCATTTATGCATATTAAATAATTTATGGCATAAGAGTTGGTAAGATGAATACTAGTAACAAAGAACCTTATTCTATACACGCGTGTCTGAGTGTATATATATAATGAGTTTAATGAAATACGTTTGATATAATTAATGTTGTTGAAGAGCTTTATAAATCAGAGATTAAGTACAAATCTTATCTTATACATTAATATTATTAGGTTTATAGTTTATTATTTTAAAATAGTATCAGAATTAATAAAGTTTATATTAATTATTATTTATTTGGATAAGGAATTTCAATAATTTCAAAGAAATTAAAATATACAATATTTCAATTATTTGTAATTAAGTTTTTCTTTTCTTTTTTTTTCAATATTGTTTGGAGAGAGTAATTAAAATATCTTATATTTTAATTTTTATATTATATAATTATATAAAATATAATAAGTTAATAATTATAGTTATGTAACATATATAATAAGTAATTTATATATTCTATAACTGAAATTAATTATTTAGCATTTAAATATTTTTTAATTTTAAAATATAATTAAAAATATGAAATTTACATATCAAATAGACAATCCTTTATGTATTATTATAGATTAAAGTAAATAAATAATAATAGTAAAGCTTGAAGAATAAAGTTGTAACAAAAATGTGTGTACTTCAAATAAATAATTACAAAGAAAACCTCATTTATTAGTTATATAGATCAACAAGGGAAACTTAAATGAATTGTTTTGGATAATATATGTATAATATAATAATGAGTCCGCTAATATATATAAGTGAAAACATACATTACGTATATATATATATATATATATATATATATATATATATATATATATATACTTTTTTATTTATAATAACAAAATAATAAATAATGTTAATCTTTCATTTATTTTGTAAGTATTTTTTTATTATAAATAATTATTTTAGTTTAAAAAAATTTAATTTTAAAAAAATATCAAATAGAAAAACAATTATTCAAAAAGTAAATTTAGTAAGTTAATTATTTTAATTTAAGAAATGACTACTAAATAAGAAAATCGTAAATAAAATGTAAACACCAAAAAATTATAATCACTCCACTCGTCTTCTTGTATGCCAAGCATTTCTCCACTTCATGCTCTGGTAACCGATTGGTGTATGAGAATGATTTACAGAATACACTCTGATGCTCAAGTCATAATCAGACTCAATTCAATAATGAATAAAAAGTATATTTACCTCGAAATTAAAGCCTTGTTTATAGGGTTTAGAAGAATCAGACTAATTAATTTACGTCTTAAGGGTCATTAATGCAAACTTTAATCACTCATCAGTAGTTGTTGTAATATTAACTGCGCATTAATTCTGCTCAATTGCTGTCGGGACCGTGAGACGCTTTCTTATGCATCAATCGCTCGGTCATGTCCATCCAGTCTATCACCGTACTCGATCAGTCGACTATAAACTCATAATAACACATATTTTGGAATCCAATCATTTTTTGTAAAACACTTTATTACAAAGAATGTGATTTATAAAATCATAAGTATTTCTTACATCAATGTCCTAAGAACATAAGATTATAAATATTTTTATAATTAGATATAAACATAAATTGTGTTTTTATTACATGACATAGAAAATGAATGGATATTTTTTTAACCATTCCTTCCTTCCAATCATATACGTTGAACAATTTGAATCCAAGTATCAAACTATATCTTCTGACTAATTTGCATTTATGCTAGCCATCAATATCACTGACATATGAATCTAGCATATCATCATGTGCCAAATGAGCTTTGTTTTTCGATTTGTTTTTGGCTCTATCTTCTTTCCAACATTCTTTGGCAAAATGGCCAAATTTTTGGCAATTGTAGCACCTCTCTTTTCTTATCAAACTTTTATTCCTTTTCTCCATCAAAATTAGTACAAGACTTGTGATTCTTACGTGGACAAGATCACTAGAATCTTCACTCTACTATTCTTATGATTCCTTATGCTTGATATTATTTTTGCTACCCTGATTGGATCCTTTCTTGTCTTTGTACTAGGATTGAGCCTGGAGCACTTAATCTTGACATTGTTCGCACTCGTTGATACAATATTCATGTGCCTCAAACGAATGTTGTAGTTCCTAAATCTCCATGGTCTTCAAATCACGTGTTTATCACATGATCAAATATTGGTGGTAGCATTCTCAAAATCTTATCCACCATATATTGGTTTGAATGTCCTTGTATGTCTGCATAAAATTGACATGTTCTTGCACTTTGTCAAAATACTTTGTCATGATTTCACTCTCATCCATGGTCAAGAATTTAAACTACTTTCATAGTGTCTGCAACCTCACCTTCTTATTCTTGTAACTATCCCCATACATTTTCATCAAGATTGATCCCAAACTTCTTTACTAGTGGCTGCCTGAGATTTTGTTGAAAATCTTTGAACTTACACATTAATAGATAAGGAACAATGCCTTACTATCAAGTTTTTGTTGCCTTTGAGATTTTGTTGAAATTTTTTGAACTTACACATTGATAGTAGTGTTGTCAAAATGAGTTGTAACCCGCGAGCCAATTCGGCTCACCACGGGTTTGAGCTAGGTTAGATTTGAAAAAAATGTAATTTTTCATGCGGACTAGTTTTCAACCCGGCTCACCGGGTTGAACCCGTGGTGAGTTAAGTTGGCTCATCATGTTGAACCCGTGGTGAGTTAAGTTGGCTCATCAGGTTGAACCTGTGGTGAGCCGGGTTGACTCACTAACCCACCTAACACTAGTACAAAAATGGTTTTTTATACCTCTTAAAAAAGGCTTTTTATACCTATTTTTTAGTAAGTATAGAAACAAGGGGTATAGAAAGTTTACGATCTTTTATACCTATTTTTGAATCGGTGTAGAAAGTTTTACTTTTTATACCTGTGTTATTCATAATAGGTATAAAAGTCTTATATTTACACCTAATATACTATGGGAGCAGGTATAAAAAGTCATCCTCGTTGCTAGAGAGTAAATTTTCTTTTTATACCTACTGGTGCTATAATAGGTATAAAAAGTGACGTTTTTTTTTTAAATATTTTATTTGTATGTACTACTATCCATATTCAGACCTGCATAAGATTCAATCCCAAAATACAGTTTAAATCATCAATAACAAGTAAAATAATCAATATTGTTTTCATCAACACATCAAAATGTAATATCTACCTAACAATGTTCCTAACTATATTTACCTAACATAGTTACTTAACATATTACACATAAAATAGTTCCTAAACTCAAAATGTAATATTGAAACATCCAATCATTTACAAATGGTTAAAAGAAATGCAGCCCATTGCTCCCGAACATCCTTTATGACATGTTGTTCCATTGGAGACGTGTCATCAAATATCTACACAATGAATAGTTTGAGTAAAGTTATAATATTAATGGCTTAAGATCTTAGTTATAAAATGTTTACGTTACCAATTTCCATGAGTCAACGACATTTGCGGATATAATTTTCTGCATGTGCCTCATGACATAATATCCGCACTCAAAACTTCCCGGTTGACGTGAGCACTACAAGTTAAATTTATAAAGTATCATAAAATTTATAATTGTATTTATAGTTTGAAAGATTAACTACTTACAGTTGGTGCAATAAACTGCAACTTCTTTCTAGAGACGATATGTGTTCCCTGCAACCTTGAATATGCCTCAACCACTCTATAAAGTTAAATGTACATTGAAATGAGTCCTAAGGAACTTAGTAAAATCAGATATGTCTACACTACAAATAAATTATTAAAAACTTACAATATTAGTGTATTTTTAATTGCCAAAGTGTGAGGTTTTTTGTGCAATGAACATAAGAGAACTACAAGAAACTGTTGAGGAAGAATTAGTAACAATTGCCAGTGACCCCTGTAGATTCAAACAATAATAGTGTTAAATAACATTTACATAAATAAAATTTTATTAATAAAAATTATATACTTACTGTTGCAAATAAGGTGCTATGTACACTTGCTTTTTTCCGTTTACAAAAGCCTCTAAGAGGTAGTTTTGGACCTCTTCAGCTTTATTCCCAACTCCTTGAATGGCAACAGGGTCAATAAAACCATAAATGTGATCATTCTTCTTTTCAATGGTCAACCGATGTAAATACCTTAAACATTGAAAATGAATAATGTTAGAATAAAATATTGAATATATTTAAACTTCATAAATGTAGAAATTTACTTACAACAACCAAAGTTGTAGTACTTGTAAAAATTCACAAAAACTTCTTTTTTCTTGTTTACACAATGTGTGACTTGCTGGAGGCAAGTATGTCCGCTTACCATGTGATATTGGAGCTAATTGTTCTCTTATACCTATTTCAACCAGGTCCAAGCGAGCATTGAGTCCATCTTTCGTTTTCCCTTGAATATTGAGGAGCGTTCCGATAATACTATCACAAACATTTTTCTCTACATGCATAACATCTAAACAATGTCTGACATCAAGCACCCTCCAATATGGGAGATCAAAGAAAATTGACCTTTTCTTCCATATGTTGCTTGAAGTGCCTTTTTTTTGTGTCTTTCCAAGAACAACCCCAATGTCCTTGATAACTCTCCAAATTTGCATCTTTTTCTGTGTCTAGAAATCCTTGTTAGGGTATTTTTGTCTTTAATTGTTTAGAATTAGGTTAGTTTTAGTTTTTTTCTTTAATTCTTTAGTTTTATAGAATTTTAATTAAAAATAGATTTTTAAAGGTATTTTTAGTGATTTTAATAAGAAGCCAATTAATATTTTCTGAAAATCTCTTTTATAAAAAAAAAAAATCTTTTGTTAAATAGGTTTAAAATTTTCTTAATTGATAGATAGCCCTTGCTTTTATTTGCTGATGGTTCATGATCCTTAAATTGCAGATTGGGCCCTAGTCAACTGGGCTAGCTTTCTTGGTCAGCAGAGGCATTGGGAATTGGCTGATGCAAATGAATTTGGGCCGCTGGGTTGGGCTCCAACTAAGTGGAACGCTGCGTTTTGAGGAATGGCAGCAGCTGCACTCGTGGGGGGTCTTGTTTTATCATTTCACTTAGGCAGAAACTCCCGTGAAGCTAGAGCAAAGAGAGAGAAGCGAGAAGACCAACCCTGCCCAAGAGAGAAAGAGCGAAGTGAGAGCAGCTTTGTGCGAACCTGCCCGGAGATGGAAGAAGCTGACCGTGGAGAAGGAAAGCTGACTGGAGCTGCCCGTTGGAGAGGATCGAATGGCTGGAAACGCGAGCTCAAAGCAAAAGAAAGATGACTGTCCGATGAAGTGAAGCGAAGCGTCCAAGTGAAGCAAGGTTCCCTTTTTCCCGTTTATTTTCTTTTTAGTTTTCGATCCTATATAAAGGGCTTTCACCATGTAAATAGAGAACACTTCTTCACACACACTTTTTACCTTTTCAGTTTACAGTTCTCCGTTCTAGAGTTTAGGGTTTTATTCGCTTTTCTTAGAGTAGGATACTGTTCTTGATTCTGGATTTCGCTGATGAGATTCATGGAACCGTGACAATCTGTGAGCTCCTCATTCGGTGATCTCTGGTATAGTGTTTGTAATTTTCCTTTTTCATATTAATAAAATTCGATTTCGTGTTTTCCTTTTATTCTTGTTCGTTGTGTTGAGATTGTTCTGTGATTTTGATGTTCGCCATTGTTATGTTCTGAGAAAATGAATTGGATTCTGTATCTCTGCATTGTATAATTCTTTTTGGAATTAAATGACTCTGTATTGAGCAATTTTTACCGAGAAGTCTTCTCGAGTTAGAGTTGAATCCAATGCATAAAGATTAATTCGGTTTTGTGTTTCTATTATGTTTCTTTCTATTTTCCAGTATGTGTGATTTCAATTTCAGTGTTGTATTCCTGTTCTTGTGAAAGTGTGCATTGATTGAATAATTGAGTGAGAATTTCCATTTTAAGTTCTGAAATATGAACTTAAAAGACCCCAAGGAGGGCTTAAATTTCTCAGAATGTCTTTCTGAAGAGGAATTGAGACTCTTTCATTCAATCTATTGCACATTTGTCTCTGTTCTTTGTTTTTAGTAATTTAGTAAAACTACTTTAGTGTTTGTTAATTTTCTTCATCATTGATTACTTTCCAGATTAGAATAGCCACTTTATCCATGCATTTCATATAGGTTCACATTCAATTGACTCTTAGGATCTGTTTAGCTTTTAATTTCCAAATTTAATTGTTTCTTTCTATACATTACAATTTTGGTTTTAAATCATTTTAGTTACATTCAGTTCTCATGTTAGTTTAGATTCTGTTCTGTTATACATAGATTCTATAGTTTAGCTTAGGTTTTATTTCTTTATTTTCTTCCTTCTTTTATTTTAAAACAGATTATAGTTTCGTTTTTCTTAATTTTTTAATTTCTGTGTTTTCATTTTAAATGTCCCCACCTGTTTAGTAGTAGTTAGTAAGTAAATAATTAGTAAATAAATACAAGACTTAACTCTACATTTTAAAACTTAATTTTGTTGAGTCCTAGGATTGATATTCTGGTTGCCCTATGCTACATTAGTGGGGACCAAATTTTGTTCTGATTTTAGGCGACAAAAATCAGTTTAACAAATGGCGCCGTTGCCGGGGACTCGGCGAATTAAGTCTTATAGTGTTAGGTTAGTCTTGTTTAGGTTTGTTTTCTTACTTGCATTTCTGTCTGTGTTCATATGACTTAAGTTTAGGAGTGTAGAGTTAGCCTTGTTTACATATAGCTTGTACAATTTTTCTTTTCTTTCATAGATTTTTCTTTGAGTTTTGTAATATAGGATTTAGTGTTCTGATTGGTTTTCTTCCAGTAAGCCTTGGGTAAGCATGAGTTACTATTCTCCATATGATAATTTCTCTTTCCCTTATAATGCTCAACCACAAGGCTTTGACCCGTTCTATGAGTCTTTTCCTGAGAATTTCATGCAGCAACCCCCACCCTATTTTCATCCAATTTGTGAGCAGCAACCTTGGAACCAATATGAGGAGCCAAAGCAAGAGGATTTCCAGTCACTGCAGCCATGGCAGGACCAATTCTGTGATCAAGCGCAACAAGATTTGCCATCAACAGACTTTCAAGAAATGACTAATCAAGTGGCTCAATTGGTATCTACTATCAAGAAGCTGACAGGGAGAGCTGAAGAGGAGAAAGGGGCAGAAACCAATGGAGCACCACTGATGGTAGCTGCTGCCCCAGAGCTTCAAGTGATTAAGTGTCCAACCACCTCTGTAATTGTATACGCTAATCCTTCTTTCACTGATTCACATTCTGTTTTAAATTCTGTTAATGATAATTCCAATTCTCTGATGAGTGGTGATTGTATGAATGCATCTGTTGATTCTGAATCTGTATGTGAACTTTATGTTGGTGATGAGAGTACTGAACCTCATTCTGAAATTGATTGTATTGTTGATTTGAACTCTGATTTGAAAATTGAACCTGCTGAACTTGAAGTACAAATTGATTTCAGAAAGTCTAAAGAGTATTCGAAAAAAATGAGGGAAGCAGCCAACCATGTTTTGGTGCTTCAGTACTATGAAATGGATTTTAATGCTGATGTGTGTGAGCCTGAAATTGATTTCAATGTGTTTGATCATATGCATGATGTGCCTGTAGAAGTTGTTGATTTTACTCCTTGCTTTGATCATTCTAATATCATAAATTCAGCATTTTCCATTGATAGAGTTCATATACCTACATCTAGTGTTTCTGATGACTGCACAGATTTAAATGCACTTCTTGATGATGACTCAGATGCTCATGATGATAGACATGCAGTTTTTGATGATGTGAAAATTGATATGACTGATTTTGAAAATGCTTGTACTGAATTAGGATTAGAACTTGAACTTGAACTTGAGTTTGCTGAGTTCTTAAATTCTGTGGAACTAGGCAATGAAAAACTCACTGGTTGTACATGCCTTGGGGTTGGTTGTGAAATTTGTGAAGAAATAAATTCTGCCATATGTTCTGCTTCTAACCATTTTGCAGGTGCCAAGGAAGACTTCATTATGTGCAAGATGGATGGAAATGACTCTGATGAAGCCACTGATTTTGCTGAGAACACAGGTTTTGGTTTGCAACCTGAGCAGGTTTATTCTAAACTTGACATTCTTATTCATGTGCCTGAGGTTCAAATTAATTTTGATGCTTCTGATCTTTTAAGATTTGAACCAATAAAACCTGCGTTGGATCCTGTTACTGATATGCATGCACACACTCACATTTTGGATTCAATATTTGTTGTAGAAAATATGGATATTCCTGATGTTGTTGATGATGTGGGAACTGATCTTGACAACATTTTCTATGATAGTTTGGATGATGCATCTGCTGAATCTGTTGAGATTGATCATATACTTACTGCAGACTCGAATTATGAGTCAGTTGCATACATTGCAGACATAAAGACAACTTTGGTGGAGGCAGGAGATGGTGTTAGTGCTGCTCAAAGAACCTGGAACTTACAAGACCAGCAACAGTTGAATGAAGAGCTTTGGTTGCAGCAGAAAGGTGCTTGGAGAGTGCAGAACCAGCAACCAGTCTTAGATGGAGAGCTGTTGTTCTTGCAGCAGAGAGCTAGAAAGGAGGAATGCAATGCAACCATGGATACACTGCTGAAGAGAGTGGCTGGGCATGAGAGACTAAAACCAATAAGCCAATTCTCTTCCTTTTTCTCTAATTGTAGTTATAGGTTTTTTCTTATAGTTAGTGTAGTCTTAGTAAGTATAATAAATAGTAGTGTAGAACATATGTTGTTTTTTATAAAAATAAAGAAAATCAATTTTGACTTGTGGCCAATCTAAACAACTTTTCTTTTCTTTTAGTTTTGTAGTTTTAGTTTTTTGTGTTTTTCCTAATTCTGTTCTGTATATGTCTTGTTCAATCTGTGTTTTCTCAATTCCAATTTTTGTATAATTCTGATTTCTATGCTATTTTCATTTTGATTCCTGTGTTGTAAATAACTGTGTATACCTGTGCTGTTTAGGAACCTTTCTTACTCACACATTGAGGACAATGTGCCTCATAAGTGTGGGGGTGAGAAGGTATAGATTTAAATACTTGCTTTTACTGTAATATACATCTGTTAATATGTGTTTTGTAGTTAAAATAGGAGTAAATTTTTTTTTTTAGTTTCTTTCTGAGTTGCTTTTAGTATTGTTTCAGTTTGTAAATACTTAACTTTAGTTTGTCAATACTTAGTTTTTTATGCTTTTGGAATATGTTTTAGGTTGTAGGATTAGACTTTATTTTTGCTTATAGTTTCGGTAATTAGAATTCATATTAGGATTTTCTTTCTCTTCTTATATTCTTGCCTTCTATTTCACGTATTAGATATTCTTTAATTTCTGTTTTAGCATTAGCAATTGTCTTAGGTGTTTTTCATTTTCAAGTTCTGTTTTAGCCTTTGTACATATGCATTTGTTTTAGATTTCTTTCCATTAAAAGCTCTGTTTAGATTTCTATTAGGAATTTTGTAGAGACTTTGCTTTTCAATCTGTTTTAGATAGTTTGTAGGATGCTTTAGGTTATATTCTTTCAGTTGTTGCTGTAGATAGAAATAACTGTAGGTTCCTTTCACTCTTCTGATTTCATTTGCCTGTTTTAGTCTTCACAATAAATTTTGTCATGAACCTTTTGTTTCTAAGTTTTGTTTTGGTTTTTAGCAAGAGTTTCTTAGGTCCTTTTCCTTATATTGTCCCTGTTTCATTTTTTTTTCCTCTTAGGCTATCTTTTGCTATTTTCCTTTTATACCTTTCATTTGAATCTGTCTTAGTTTGGTTTAGGTTTTTGTTTCTAGTATTACTCAACTCTTTGCTTTGTTTCAATTTGTACGTAATTGATTAGTTTTTAGGAGTAGTTTCCCTTGATTTTAGGATCTGTTTTGTTTAGTTTTTAAATCCTTTTTGCAAACTGAATAGCCTAGGTTAATTTTGCTGTTTCGCTGATTTTCTTTAAAAGTTTAAGTTGCATGCATAGTTTAGGACAACTAGCTTAATTAGGATGAGTTAAAGTAAGGTAGAAGTGCTTAGAATTTTGCGAAACCAACTCTGGAATCAACTTGGCAAATATTACCCAGTGAGTTTTGAGCTTTAATTCTTTGTAGTGTGTTTACACCTAGGTTAGTGACATTCTAGAACTTGTGCATTTTCTCTTTGATATAGCTGAACTGTGAGACATTTATGTGATTCAGGCCTTCTTATCTTTCAGCCTCCTAGCCAAATAGCCTATCCACCCATTTCTTTTCCCATTGTTCCCTTATTTGAGCCTTAGCCTATTCCTTGTGTTCATCACATTACAAGCCCCTAACCATCTGAAAACCAAATACACCAACCCTTAGAGTCTTGTGAAAAGTAGAGGAGAATGCAGGAATTTAGTGAGTGCAAGAAAAATAAATGGTCAGAGGTGAAAAAGAAAAGAAAGATGGCTATGAAAAATCTGGTCTGAAAAGATTTGGAAAAAGAGAAAGAAAAAAAAAGAAAAATAGAAAATTGAGTTGAGAAAAAGACTTGAACAGAAAAAGAGAGTGGCAAAGAAAGAAAGCCAGAAAAGAAAAAATATAGGGTCTGACCAAGCCAAATTGAAATGCATTTACTGAGTTCCAATTTTCTCTTCTGTCTTTCACATTTCTCTAATCCATTCCAGCTTATGTTTTCTATCCATCTAGCCTATTCCATTCTCCCTCACATTACAAGCCTTAACAAAGTCCTGATGATCTTGAGTATGCATATGTTCAGCAGTGGAAATTAGATTGTGTACAAGCCTATGGTAATGTTGCTTAGCTTAGTGTGTTGAGTGCTGAAAATACCAATCCCAAAAACACTAGTTGAGTGCGAACACTTACCTGTGAGGTCAAGTTGAATCTAGTAGTTGGTTCTTTCAAATTTTGTTGCATAGTTACCTTCTTTTAGCAATTCCTAATATGCTTGGTTGTCTTAATTATGTTTTGTTAGTTTTAAATTTTCAAGATTTTTTTAGTGATACAGTAGGATTTGTCTAGGTGTTATCTGGTTTGTAAATTGGTATTGTTTTTTTTCTCTTTTGTTTGTTTTTTTTTCTTCTCTTTCTTTTCCCCTGCCCAGGAGGGCAGTTCCTTAAGTGTGGGGGTGTGATAACTCTCCAAATTTGCATCTTTTTCTGTGTCTAGAAATCCTTGTTAGGGTATTTTTGTCTTTAATTGTTTAGAATTAGGTTAGTTTTAGTTTTTTTCTTTAATTCTTTAGTTTTATAGAATTTTAGTTAAAAATAGATTTTTAAAGGTATTTTTAGTGATTTTAATAAGAAGCCAATTAATATTTTCTGAAAATCTCTTTTATAAAAAAAAAAAATCTTTTGTTAAATAGGTTTAAAATTTTCTTAATTGATAAATAGCCCTTGCTTTTATTTGCTGATGGTTCATGATCCTTAAATTGCAGATTGGGCCCTAGTCAACTGGGCTAGCTTTCTTGGTCAGCAGAGGCATTGGGAATTGGCTGATGCAAATGAATTTGGGCCGCTGGGTTGGGCTCCAACTAAGTGGAACGCTGCGTTTTGAGGAATGGCAGCAGCTGCACTCGTGGGGGGTCTTGTTTTATCATTTCACTTAGGCAGAAACTCCCGTGAAGCTAGAGCAAAGAGAGAGAAGCGAGAAGACCAACCCTGCCCAAGAGAGAAAGAGCGAAGTGAGAGCAGCTTTGTGCGAACCTGCCCGGAGATGGAAGAAGCTGACCGTGGAGAAGGAAAGCTGACTGGAGCTGCCCGTTGGAGAGGATCGAATGGCTGGAAACGCGAGCTCAAAGCAAAAGAAAGATGACTGTCCGATGAAGTGAAGCGAAGCGTCCAAGTGAAGCAAGGTTCCCTTTTTCCCGTTTATTTTCTTTTTAGTTTTCGATCCTATATAAAGGGCTTTCACCATGTAAATAGAGAACACTTCTTCACACACACTTTTTACCTTTTCAGTTTACAGTTCTCCGTTCTAGAGTTTAGGGTTTTATTCGCTTTTCTTAGAGTAGGATACTGTTCTTGATTCTGGATTTCGCTGATGAGATTCATGGAACCGTGACAATCTGTGAGCTCCTCATTCGGTGATCTCTGGTATAGTGTTTGTAATTTTCCTTTTTCATATTAATAAAATTCGATTTCGTGTTTTCCTTTTATTCTTGTTCGTTGTGTTGAGATTGTTCTGTGATTTTGATGTTCGCCATTGTTATGTTCTGAGAAAATGAATTGGATTCTGTATCTCTGCATTGTATAATTCTTTTTGGAATTAAATGACTCTGTATTGAGCAATTTTTACCGAGAAGTCTTCTCGAGTTAGAGTTGAATCCAATGCATAAAGATTAATTCGGTTTTGTGTTTCTATTATGTTTCTTTCTATTTTCCAGTATGTGTGATTTCAATTTCAGTGTTGTATTCCTGTTCTTGTGAAAGTGTGCATTGATTGAATAATTGAGTGAGAATTTCCATTTTAAGTTCTGAAATATGAACTTAAAAGACCCCAAGGAGGGCTTAAATTTCTCAGAATGTCTTTCTGAAGAGGAATTGAGACTCTTTCATTCAATCTATTGCACATTTGTCTCTGTTCTTTGTTTTTAGTAATTTAGTAAAACTACTTTAGTGTTTGTTAATTTTCTTCATCATTGATTACTTTCCAGATTAGAATAGCCACTTTATCCATGCATTTCATATAGGTTCACATTCAATTGACTCTTAGGATCTGTTTAGCTTTTAATTTCCAAATTTAATTGTTTCTTTCTATACATTACAATTTTGGTTTTAAATCATTTTAGTTACATTCAGTTCTCATGTTAGTTTAGATTCTGTTCTGTTATACATAGATTCTATAGTTTAGCTTAGGTTTTATTTCTTTATTTTCTTCCTTCTTTTATTTTAAAACAGATTATAGTTTCGTTTTTCTTAATTTTTTAATTTCTGTGTTTTCATTTTAAATGTCCCCACCTGTTTAGTAGTAGTTAGTAAGTAAATAATTAGTAAATAAATACAAGACTTAACTCTACATTTTAAAACTTAATTTTGTTGAGTCCTAGGATTGATATTCTGGTTGCCCTATGCTACATTAGTGGGGACCAAATTTTGTTCTGATTTTAGGCGACAAAAATCAGTTTAACAGTCCTTCACACGCTCATATACTTGTGATCCACTTAAAGCCATTGGAGCTAATTCATTTTCTTGACACCCATCAAATGCTTTCTTTAATTTACGATATGGATGATTTGTACTAAGAAACCTTCGATGTCCAAGGTATACTGTTTTCCTTCCATGCTGTAATTGACGATGACATGTGCCTTCTTCACATATAGGGCATGCTTTATGACCCTTAGTGCTATAGCCACTTAAATTACCATAAGCTGGAAAGTCGTTGATAGTACAAAATACCATGGCATGCAACTTGAATGAATCACCAGTGTACCCATCAAACATATCAACACCTTCTTCCCATAACATCTTTAAATCTTCAACTAATGGGGCTAAATAAACATCAATGTCGTTTCCTGGTTGTCTTGGACCCGAGATCATCAAGGATAACATCACATATTTTCGTTTCATACACAACCATGGAGGTAAATTGTAAATCACTAACATCACAGGCCACGAGCTATGTTTACTGCTCAAGTTTCCATATGGATTCATTCCATCTGTAGCAAGTCCAAACCTAATGTTTCTTGAATCTTTACAGAAATTAGGGAACATGGAATCAAAATTCTTCCACTGCATTGCATCTGCTGGATGCCTCAAATTCCCATCTTTTATACGTCCATCTGCATGCCATCTCATGAGTTTTGCATCATTTGAGTTACTGAACAAGCGTTTCAATCGTGGAACAAGAGGAAGATACCATAAGACTTTTGCAGGAGGACCCTTACTATCACATTCAAACTCACCCTCTTTTTGTTTGTATCGTGATACCCCACATTGTGGACATTGATGTAACTTGGCAAACTCTCTCTTGTACAAAATACAATCATTTGGGCATGCATGAATTTTTTTATACTTCATACCCATGGGACACAATATCTTCTTCGCATCATAATTGCGTGTTGGCAATGTGTTACCTTCAGGAAGCATGTCACTCAACAACTCAAGCAACTCTGTGAAGCTTTTATCAGTCCACCCATTTCTTGCCTTCACATTGAACAATTTTAACACAGCTGACAATCGAGTATACTTAGTGCATTCTGGATATAAAGGTTTTTCTGCGTCACTGCACAAGTTGTCATACATATGAGCACGTTGGAAGGAATCATGTCCGACATCACATATCATGTCCTCTAACCGATCACCCATCTCTAAATCAACTTCTTTTACTTCTACTTGAGAGTCACTTACACTTGGCATGTCTATTAATTCACCATGCCATGTCCACTTTGTGTAGCTCTTTAGGAATCCATCATATAGAACATGCTCTCGAATAACTTCAGTTGGTAGTTTTCGCTCATTCAAACAATTAACACACGGGCAATAGAATCTTCCGTTATTGTCTGGAACATTCATCTTTGCAAATTCAAGAAATTGTTCTACTCCACTCTCATATCCATTTGTTGTACGTATCAAATTTATCCAACTCCGATCCATTGTTATCTGTGAAAGCAATCACCTTTATAATAGTCAAAAGTATAAATATGACTTTTACAACAAGAGCAAAGAAATGAGATTTTTTTATTGGGATGAGTTATCCCAAATGATTTTTTCTTTGAAACTTTCCAGGTGGTATGGTGGCTGGTGGTATTACTATTCTTGTGTTATTTTCTCTTCCCATCACAGAAGAGTTCAAGCTAATTAACTTTTACCAATTTCCTTTATCACCACGTCATAATAATGAACAGGTAATCTAATAAAATAGTAAAATTTCTTAGAAATTTATGAAAAAGAAATCAACTACATCTAAAAGGAGAGTCACATTTGTTACAACTAGATTGTCAGCTACTGTCTTAATCCTTTGTAAACAAAGTACATAGTGTAAGAATATGTTGATAAAATTAAGATAACCAATTGATGGGAATGTTTAACTATTGACTTAGGTCTTTCTTTGCAATTGACAAAAAAAGATTTTAATTTATTATCAAGATATTTTTAATCTTCTGACGTATGACTATTTTTTTATATCAGTTTTAATTTTATATTTGATATTTAATTTTAATTTTATATCAAGATATTTTAATTTTAATTTTAATTTTATATCAAGATTTTAATTTTAATTTTATATCAGTTTTATTTAATTTTAATTTTATATCAGTTTTGTTCAATTTTAATCTTCTTTTAATTGATGGGAATGTTTATGACTATTCTTTTATTATCAAGGTATATTTGTTATTTAATTTTAGTTTATTAATATATCAGTTTAAATTAGATGGTTATATAAAAAAAATAACATCTTTAACAACTAATAAAACATAGCCACCACAATCATCATCAACTATATATAAGTTTCAACATGAACATTATTTATACTTTTGTGATATTACAAAAGATTGTTTTGTAACAACAGTTACTTTAAGTCCATAACTGTCAATGCCTTGTTGGATAAAAATGATAAGGTATGTGAATAAAAAGTAAATGTAAACCATTAACAGTGCCTAATGATGATTACCAGTTTGAGATTCCAATCATATATTCATTACAAGCCGAATTGAATGGCTCCTTAAATAAGCAAGCACTAATTTTGTTTGCTTTTCAAATTTCATAGAAATACGTCACATATATAGTGGGATGGGTATGAAGTTGTGACTTTTGAGTGTCTATCCAGAAACCAGAAAAACTGAGGAAGCAGAAAAGGCCAAAGTGAAGGAAATTTCCCAACAACAGATTAAATAAGGCTGTGATTAAATAAGGTGATCTCAACAACATATTAGAACTTAGAATCTTGTTTCCCAACGATTTTTCTTAGAGAAATAAATCAATTCCCATGGCAGGTGGTTGAAATTTGCAAAGACAGTAAGGTCAAGTATGAGTTGGACAAGAAAAGTGGACTTATAAAGGTGTGGTTTTGATTTTCATACTTTCATTCCCCTTCTTCCATTCCATATGCTTTGATGTGTTTGAAAGAGATGAAAGACTTTCTTCTAATGGGGTAGCATTATCATCTATCATTGCTGCCTGTCTATACTAAAGCATAAATAACACACTAACGAAAGAGCTGAACAACTTAGGTTGATCGGGTTCTTTACTCATCTGTTGTCTACCCGCACAACTATGGCATAATATCAAAATTTCCTATGCGTTCGTTGTTTTATGAGTAGAAGTTGTTATTAAACACATTTTCAAACCTGATTGATATTCTCATAATTGCTTGATTTTAGAGGGAACAAGCAAGATCTCTCCCACTATGGTCAAAAGATCAACATCATACTTAGCAAACTTAGGAAGCAAATCATGTTTTGTAGACAACAGATTGGTCGGTAACTTAACTGGATATAACCTTTTATCTTTTATGGCAAGCAAACTTGACAAACTGATTTTTTGCATTTAAAACTAAAAGTGAACAGTAGAAAAGACTTGAAGTGGTTGCTAACATGTTAAGTACATTTTTTTTCTTTTCTATTTCAAAGGAGGTAGAGTATCATCACAGGCTTAGGAAATTGCTTCATATACCTTAAGACCTGTGACATCACTCAAAATTTCCAATCAGCCATTTTCACTTCGAAAATAGTATTCTCAACTATATTTCCCACGAACCATTTATAATATAAAGAAAATTGAAAATGAAGTTGGCAAGAGAATGAAAAATAAAGATAAAAAAATAAGGAAAGAGAGTTACCAAGTAAACTAATGGTGCAAATTTCTTAATTCAGTAGCATGCAATTCCTTTTCACAAGTCCTGAAAACAAGTAAAAAGGATGCCTGAGAATGAATTTCAGTCATGCTAAACAATTTTAAATCATTCAGTTATAGCATATTTTTCCAGTCCATTCCTTTAGCTCAATACCACGTCCAAGTCATGAGAATTTATATAATCAGTAGGAGATTAGTTCTTACTGTTTCATGCTGGTTAAATGTCTCTTTAAGACTGCTTCAACTTCTTCCTTAACCTGTAAAGAGACCACATATTTGATTCTGACATCAACTATCAGTAAAAGTGGAACTAACATTTATAAGATCAAAATCTAAGCACCCTACCTCAAATGAGAGAGAGAGAATTAACATAGGATATCTCTTAAAAAAAACACATCCAATTGTTCAATAATGAACTAGAAAGAGAATTTTGTTTTGCTGCACTACTGGACTTAACACTCATTGCACAATATGAACAATACTTCATCTTGTTGATTCATTTATCTCAAAAATATCACAGCATGAATGCAACACAAGGTCTCTGCAGCCTGCAAAGCATGGTGTTACTCACAAACAATACTTTAATTGTCTGATTAAATTAATTCAATTATTCCAAGAAGCATAATCATGCCAACTATCAAGAAACGCGCAAGAATATTAGACAGATCATATCTTCATGAAACAACATAAACAGAAAAGAACATTAAAAATTAGAAACATAAATAAATGCAAGTATAATATAATCCATAATGTTATGAAAGGTAAAATTTATGTCAATCTTCTTCACCAGCTGTTGTAACCGTTCCGATCCTCCAGATCCCGCAACGTCTGTCAGCAGAATTAGCTTCTCGCGCCAAGCGCTGCAGCTAGTTCTCCAGCGACAGTGTCGGCGTTAATGCTGTAGGGCTGTCCGGAATCTTCAACGGCAACGGCGATGGAGGTGACGACCGGGATGTGGTTGGTGTCGATGAGGGAGCAAAAGATTATGGGGTCGACTCTGGCGACCTCGCCGACGAAGCCTAAATCGGCGACCTTGGGGCTGGGACGGGCGGTGAGGAGGCCGCCATCGAGGCCATCGAGACCTACGGCAGTTGAACCAGGTTGGCAACCCGCGTAAATGGCATGGTGGTGGCGGAGGCTAGAGGAAGGGAAAAAGCGATGGCTGTTGGGGTTTGGTTACGAATGGAAAAGAGGTTTTGGCATTTAATATTACATTTTTGCCGCCGCTTTATTTTTACACCGGCTATAAGTTTAATAGGTATAGACATATCTTTTTATTCCTGTTTTTGAAGATAACCGGTGTAAAAGTTTTTGTCATTTATTACAATTTTGCCACTTTATTATTTTTAATACCTATTTTTATGTATAATCGATATAAAAGAACTTATATTATTTACGATAATGCCATTGCATCACTTTTTACACCTGATAAATTACAGTAGGTATAAAATATCGGTATAAAAAGTGTATTTTGTACTAGTGTAATTTAATTTAATTATTTATTATTTTGTGTTTCAATATTATTAGTTAACATGTTTTTTCATTATATTGTAGATGGTGATAAAGAAGAAGATATTTTAAGAGAGAAAAATATTATAGATTCATCTATTCAACATTCTAATATTATAAATGGACAAGTGGTACAAAAATTATCAATATTAAAAACTTATTTTTTCACCTTTTGTACATTTTTTGGATTACGCTTGGATTGTATGATACATTTTTTTATTATTTTGAATTGTTTTTGGAGTTTAACATCATTTTAGTGTGACGTTTATTTAAATTTGAATTAAAAATTGTAATTTTTTTTTATTTTAAAAAAACTAATAATTAAATGAGTCAATGAGCCAACCCGTTATAGGTCGGGTCGGATTCGAATTTTTTCAGTTTACTAATAAGTGAGTCGGGTTGGGTTGGCTCATTAAGTGACCAACTCATGGTAAGCCGGTCCGGATTGAGTGGGGTTACCCGTTTTGACAACTTTAATTAATAGATAAAGAACCGTGTCTTACTATCAAGTTTTTGTTGCATGATTTGTTTTCTCTTCATCAATGACCTTTGAACTCAACTTGCGAGTCCTTTCAATTATAACTTTGCAAAATCTTGAAATATGGCTTCTATCTTGATGCACCAATCATCAAACATCTTGGCATCAAAGATTGAAAATGGTCCTTGTATCATTCCTCCTAAACCTACCATGTTCTCTTCTTGATCAACTCTTGAAGTTTCTTCTACCTCCTTATTTCACCAAATGACTTCCAAAAACCGAAAAATACTTTCGCACTGAGTTTTTCACGTTTTCAGTTCTTGATCTCACCACGACCTCACTCACATATCGTTTTGTGTTCTTAATACCATGTAAGAGTGATAAAGAGAGAAAAAAGAAACAACAATAGGATGATCTGTTATATTTCATATATAAAATAAAGTTTAACATGATTTTATAGAACAACATAGAATGTAACAGTGGTAACTTGTTTTGACTTACAACTAAAATATTAACAAAAGAAAAGAAAATATATAAAGTAAATAAAAACTTAATTTATTTAAAAGTTTAATCGGATAAAATTACTTTCTAACTAATTATGTAAGGTGTGATCAAACCTTAAAAGATAAGAGAATTGAAATCACAAATTTAAATAGCAAGAGAAGGTGAAAAAGAAAGTGGTAGAGAAGAGTATAAAATGAAAAACAATAAAGGAAGAGAGAGAGAGTCGCCTCACTACGATAAAACTATTTAATATATTTGGTAAATAAGAATCTTTATTCCAAATCCTTTCAATTTTTAAAAGTCGAATTTTATTTTTCTTACCCTCTAATATATATTTTTTTTTCAATCTACACTAAAATTATCTTTTACTGTACGCTTCTTTAGACTATTTACCTATCAAGCAACTCAACATCAACATCTACTGCTTCCAAAACTTTGCATCTTAGCTATTATATCTGAAGAGCATGTTGCCAGCTATTAGAAAAATTCTTCACGAATAAATATCAACCAAATACGTAATTCGTAATTCTGTTCTTAAAAACATTGACAAGGACAACCCAAGTTTTAAAAGTACAAAATTCTTACTCCAATCCTTATCCTCAATTATTAAGGAATAATGTGTTTATATTTATGGACCGATATAATTAATTTATTCAATTTTAAAGACTAAAATTAACGTGAATTTTTGGTAAATGATGTATAGAAATGAAAATTTTGTTCAATTCAATCCATGCATAAACAATCCGAAAATTTAAAAAAAAAATCTCAATTCACCCGTATTTAGTGGCAGGATAATACCATTATTATTTATGATTCATTTGAGATAACGTCACTCTCTTGCTTTACTTTGTTTATTTATTTATTGATACAAATACTCTTCACAAAATGTATTTTCATTTGACATTTGTGTATTCCTAATACGAACAAAAAATGTATTTCTGTTTGGTATAACTTTTCAATACCAAACGATAAAACGATTTCGTTTTGTACTGATAATGCAAACTGAAACTTTCCATGATATATATTTAAAATGTAAACATATTTTCATTCTGAATATAGATTACACAAGTGAATCTATATTTTATTGTGTGGAAGTAAATTCATAAAGAAATTAAGAGGAAAAATATGGACAATATATTATAATATAATAAATAGTTTTCAGTAATATATACGATTTGAACAATAACATAATTTATAAATTGTTGTAATCTCTAAAATACATGCCACACACACCATAGTGAAATATGTATTAGGAAACAATATAGAATACTTTGGAACAACATTTCATGAAAGTTAATGTTATATTAAACGTAATTTCTAGATATTAACAAACTGATCATATATAATGTTAGACAACAACAAAATGCTAACAATATGTATTATGCATAGCTATTAACTATTTATAAAAAGCTGGTACAACTATCACATATTTAAAAAATTGTACATATGTTACAGACATAACTTTCATGAAAGATCATATTTGAGCAAATGTAATGTTTATTTTGAAATATTTTTCTTAATAAATTATTTTTTAAAATTACTCATCTCCATTTGGCTGCTAATTAAACTGAACACGAACTATCTACATTAGTTATTGAATTGAATAAAAGTTAATTAGATTAAACTTGACCTATGTGAGATCTCGAAAATTTAAAAATAATTAAAATGTCAAATCCGTAATTGATTACACTGTTGAGTCACCTGACAGCTTCATTAAATGCGTCTCGTCACACGTTCGGTGCATTAAAAACGCACTCACCGCTGCATGCACGAGCGCCACTTGTCACGTTGGAAGGTTCGGAAGTCAGAGTGAGTGTGCAGGTGTCGGATCGGGAGACGTTCGTCCGCACGAACGTCGATTGAACAAAATTGAGTTTTCGAAAAACCCTTCCACTCACCTGTGCCACTCATCTTCTTCCTCAGCACCTCAACTCTTCATCTTCTCCAACTTCTCTCTAGAACCTCTCAAACTTCTCTCTTCTGTAACTCACCGTTTCCTTCTCCGATCACGTTTCAGAACCGTAGGAACGTTCGTCCAGCTGTGATCTTCCTTTTTGGACCGAACAGAATTTGGATCGGAACTGGTAAGTTCTCGTCGTCAACCGTTTATCTTTTCTGGTTTCATGCGAACCCTAGTTTTGGTTGCATGCATGGGTTCTAGGTCTGAGTTGTTCTGATTTTTGGTGTTTTTAGAC